>NW_018392848.1:10065-14477 GCF_900095145.1 Mus pahari | reverse complement strand
AAGACAAAAAGGCCACCAACAGATTGGGAAAGGATCTTTACCAATCCTAAATCATATAGGGTACTAATATCCTATATATATAAAGAACTCAAGAAGATGGACTCCAGAAAACCAAATAACCCCATTAAAAATGAGGCACAGAACTAAACAAAGAATTCTCAACTGAGGAATATCGAATGGCTGATAAACACTTCAAAAATGTCTAATATCCATAATCATCAGATAAATGCAAATTAAAACAACCTTGAGATTCCACTTCACACCAGTCAGAATGGCTAAGATCAAAAATTCAGGTGACAGCAGAAGTGGCATTGATGTGGAGAAAAAGTAACAGTCCTCCATTGTTGGTGGGATTGCAAACTGTTAAAAACTACTCTGGAAATATGTCTGGAGTTTCTTCAGAAAATTGGACATAGTACTACCAGAGGATCCAGCAATACCTCTCCGCCGCATGTATCCAGAAGATGTTCCAACTGGTAATAAGAACGCATGCTCCACTATGTTCAGAGCAGCCTTACTTATCATAGCCAGAAGCTGGAAAGAACCACGATATTCCCAAACAGAGGAATGGATAAAGAAAATGTGGTACATTTACACAATGGAATACTACTCAGGTATTAAAAACAGTGAATTTATGAAGTTCCTCGGCAAATGGATGGATCTAGAGGGTATCATCCTGAGTGAGGTAATCCAATCACAAAAGAACTCACATAATATGCACTCACTGATAAGTGGATATTAGCCCAGAAATCTAGAATACACAAGATACAATTTGTAAAACACATGAAACTCAAGAAGAATGAAGACCAAAATGTGGGCACTTCGGCCCTTCTTAGAATTGGGAACATAACTCCCAAGGAAGGGGTTACAGAGACAGTTTGGAGCTGAGATGAAAGGATGTACCATCCAAAAACTGACCCACCCAGGGGTACATCCCAAAATCAGCCACCAAATGCAGATACTATTGCATACACCAGGAAGAGTTTGCTGAAAGGACCCTGATAATGTTGTCTCTTTTGTGGCTATTCCTGTGCCTTGAAAACACAGAAGCGAATGTCTCTTGTGAGGCTATGCCAGTGCCTGGCAAACACAGAAGTGGATGCTCACAGTCTGCCTTGTGTCAGATGGTGCTGCTCATGTGTATATGTGTACCCTCTGTGTGAATACAGTGTCCATGTGTGTATGGTATGTGATGCAACTGCATATGTGTACAAGTGTGTTTGGTGTGTGTTGCTGCTGCACATGTGTACATGTGTGCTTGATCGGCGATGCCTCTGTACATGTGTGCCTGGCTTATAATTCTGCTGCAAACATGCACATGTGTGCTTGGATTGTGATGAAACTTTACATGTATGCCTTGAGTGTGATTCTGCTCACATGTGTACATGTGTGCCTGGTGTCTAATTCTGCTGCACATGTGTATATGTGTGCCTGATGTGTTAGGCTGCTGTATATGTGTACATTTTAGCCTGGTGAGTGATACTTCTGCACATGTGTACATGTGTGCCTGGTGTTTGATGCTGCTGCACATGTGTACATGTGTGACTGGTGTGTCATGCTTTTGCATATTTTTACATGTGGGCTGTTTTGTGATACTGCTGCACCTGTGTACATGTGTGCCTGGTGTATTATGACCCTTTACATGAATGCCTGGTGTGTATTGCCGCTTTACATGTGTGCCAGGGTTGTGATTCTGCTGCACATGTGTATATGTGTGTCAGGTTGTGCTGTCACTCTACATGTGAGCTTGGTGTGTGATTGCACTGTATATGTGTACATGTGTGACTGATGTGTGGTGCTGCAGCACATGTGTACATGTGTGCTTGGTGTGGGATGCCTATGTATATGTGTGCATGTGTGTGATGCAACTGTACATGTAATCTTGTGGGCATTTTATGTGATGATGATGTACATGTGTACATGTGTGTCAGGTGTGTTCTGCCTCTCTACATGTGTGTCTGGTATGAGATTACACTGTTAATGTGTACATGTGTGCCAGGTGTGTTATAATACTGCTCATGTGTTCATGTGTACCTAGTGTTAGCCTGGTGTGTGATGCCACTTCACATTTTATTCAGGTGTTAGATGATGCTGTTCATGTGTTCATGTGTGCCTGGTATGTGATGCTGTAGCACATATGTACAGGTGTGGCTCTATATAGAACAATCAGGAAATCGTGACTAACTCTCTTTTCTGTAGCATCTTTGTTAAAACACGTTTCTTCCTGCTATAACGCATTGTACAATTTTTTAATGTACTTATGAAAATATGTTAAGTTAATGAAATATAGTGTAGCTCCATAAAGGAAATAACATTTAGCAAGATCTTTCTTATAACATTTAGAAATTCTAGTCAATTGAACGAAAATGTCTTGTTTTCTCTCTAAAAAGATAGTTATAGTGTATTCTAATAAGCCTAATTATTAGTACAATGGAAAACTAAAAACATATACAAATGTTGCTAACAACACTGAGTAGAACTATCATGCATTCCTGACTAACTCTTTTCTGTAGCATTTTTCTTAAAACACATTTCTTCCTGCTATAATGCATTGAAAAGTTTTCTTAAAATGAACATATGAAAATATATCAAGTTAATGAAATATAGTGTCACTCATGAAAGGGAATAAGATTCAGTGACATCTTTTTATCACATTTAGAAATTTACATCAATTGAACAAAAATGTCTCATTTTCTTTGTGAAAAGTAAGTTATAATGTATTCCAAAATGTCTAATTGTTAATACAACAGAAAACTAAACACACACATATTTGTTGTGAATAGCACAGAGTAGAACACTGAGGCATTTGTGACGAACTCTCTTTTCTGTAGCATCTTTGATAAAACATGTTTCTATCTGCTATAACCCATTGTTGAATTTTTTTAAAATCATGATAATGAAAATACATCAAGTTAATGTTCTACAGTACAGCTCACTAAAGGAAATAGCATTCATCAAGATGTTTCTTATCACATTTAGAAATTCACATCAATTGAGTAAAAATGTCTTGTTTTCTTCATAAAAAGACAGTTATAGTGTATTCTAATATGTCTAATTATTAAGACAATGAAAAACTTAAAACTTAGTTGTTCTTAATAGCACTAAGTAAAACTATCAGGCATTCGGGACTAACTCTCTTTTCTGTAGCATCTTTGTTAAAACACGTTTCTTCATGCTATAATGCATTGGAGAGTTTTCTTTAAAATGTGCATACATAAAATGTCATTACATAACATGTGGTATAGTCACTACATCACAGGTTGGATGGTCACTGCATCACAAATGTGATGGTCACTGCATCACAGGTGCAATTGTCATCGCATCTCAGATGAGATGGTCACTACATAACATGTGGTATCATCACTACATCACAGGTGGGATGGTCCATACATCACAGATCGGATGGTCATGGTATTACAGGTGGGATTGTCATCGAATCTCAGGTGGGATGATCACATCTCATGTGGTCAGTACATCACAGTTTTGATGGCCACTGCATCTCAGGTTAGTACATTTCAGGTGGTATGGTCATGGCATCTCATGTAAGAATCACTACATGTCATGTAGGATGCTAACTACATCAAATGTGGGATTATCACTACATCTCAGGTGGGATGGTCACTACATTGAAGGTAGGTTGGTAACAACTTCACAGGTGGTATGGTCACAGCATCTTAGGTGGGATGGTCACTGTGTCACAGGTGGGATGGTCACTACATAACATGTGGTATGGTCACAGCACACCAGGTTGGATAGTCACTACATGTCAGGTGGGATGGTCAATAAATATCAGGTGAGATGGTCACAACCTCTCATGTGAGAGGGTCACTGCATCTCATGTGGGCTTCACAGTAGGGTTGGTCACTATGTCTCAGGTGGCATGGTCAATGCAACTCAGGTAAGAGGCACTACATCTCAGTTGGTATGGTCACGGCATCCCATGTGTGATGTTCACTACATTTCAGGTAAGATAGTCACTGCATCTCAGGAGGGGTGGTCACTACATCTCAGGTGGTATGGTCACAGCATCTCAGGTGGCATTGTCTTTGAATCTCATGTGGGATTGTCACTACATTTTAGGTGGCATGGTCACTCGATCCAAGGTGGGATGGTCAAAATATCTCAGGTGGCATGGTCACCACATCGCATGTGAGATGGTCATTGCATCTCAGGTGGGATTGTCACAGCATCACAGGTGGCACTGTTACTACATCACAGGTGGGATGGTGTACTGGCTAGCTTTGTGTCAACTTGACACAGCTGAAGTTATCACAGAGAAAGGAGCTTCAATTGTGGAAATGCCCCCATGAGATCCAGCTGTGGGGCATTTTCTCAATTAGTGAGAAAGGGGGAGAGGCCCCTTGTGGGTGGGACCATCTCTGGGCTGGTAGTTTTGGATTCTATAAGAAAGC
>NW_018392848.1:0-8400 GCF_900095145.1 Mus pahari | reverse complement strand
GCTCCTGCTTTCTGACCTGCTTGAGTTCCAGTCCTGCATCCTTTGGTGATCAACAGCAGTATGGAAATGTAAGCCAAATAAACCCTTTCCTCCCCAACTGCTTCTTGGTCATGATGTTTGTGCAGGAATAGAAACCCTGACTAAGACAGATGGTCAAAGCATCTCAGGTGGGATGGCCACTGGCTCACAGGTAGGATGGTCACTGCATCACAGTTCGAATGCTCACTGCATCATAGGAGTGATGGTCACTGTACCTCAGGTGGGATAGTCACTGCATCACAGGTGGGACTGTCATTGCATCTCTCCTGTAATGTTCGCAACATCTCAGGTGGCATGGAATGCATCTCAGGTTGGATAGTCACTACATTTCAGGTGGGATGATCACTACGTCTCATATGGAATAGTCAATGCATCACAACTGGGTTGGTCACTGCATCTCAGGTGGAATGGTCACTACATCTCAGGTGGGATTGTCACTGCATCTCATGTAAATGTTCGTACATCTCAGGTGGAATGCTCACTGCATGAAAATAGGATGGTCACTGCATCTCAGGAGGAATGGACACCACATCTCATGTGGGTTGGTCATAACTTCACAGTTGGGATAGTCAGTGCATCACGGTTGAGATTGTCACTACATAATAGGTGGTATGGTCACTGCATCACAGGTAGGATTGTCATCGCATCTCACATGTGATGGTCACTACATATCTGGTGGCATTTTCACAACATCTCTGGAGGCATAGTTACAACATTTCAGGTGGCATGGTTATTACATCTCAGGTGGGTTTGTCACTGCATCTCATGTGCAATAGTCACTGCATCACAGTTGGGCTGGTCACTGTATCTTAGGTGGAGTGGTCACTACATCTCAGGTAAGAGTCAGTACATTTAAGGTGGGATGATTACTACATCTCAGTTGGTATGGTCACTACATCTCAGATGGGATGTTCACTGCATCTCATGTTGGACAGTCACTGCATCACAGTTGGGATTGTCACTGTCTCTCCGCTAGGATGTTCACTACATCTCAGGAGGCATGGTCACTACATCTCAGGTAGGATGGTCACTACATCTCCTGTGGCATAGTCACTGTATCCCAGTAGATATGGTCAATGTATCTCAGGTGGCATGTTCACTACATCTCAGGTGGGAGAATCCCTGTATCTCATGTGGGATAGTTACTGCATCACAATTTGTAATGTCACTGCATCTCAGATGGGATCGTTATTGCATCTCAGGTAAGAGTCACTATATCTTAGGTGGAATGGTCACTACATCTAAGTTGGGATGTTCACTAAGTCTCATGTGGGATATCATTGCATCATAATTGTGATGGTCATTACAACATAAGAGGGATAGTCACTGCATCTCAGGTGAGATAGTCACTGCATCACTGGTGGTATTGTCACCATATATCACTTGGAATGGTCTCTACATATCAGGTGGTATAGTAACTGTGTCCCAGGTGAGATGGTCACAACATCTCATGTGGCATGAACTCTGCATCTCAGGTGGGACGGTCACTACATTTCAGGTGGGATGATCAGTGCATCTCTTGTGGTATAGTCACTGCATCACAGTTGGGATGGTCTCTGCTTCTCAGGTGGTATGGTCACTGCATCTCAGGAGGGATGGTGACTGCAATTCATGTAAGTGTCCCTACATAACAGGTGGGATTCTCACTGCATCAAAGGTTGGATGGTCACTGCATCTCAGGTGGTATGGTCACTACATCTGAGGTGGTTTGGTCACAACTTCACAAGTGGGATGGTCACAGCATCTTAGTTGGGATGGTCACTGCATCACAGGTAGGATTGTCACTACATAACAGATGGTATGATCACTACATCACACGTGGAATGGTCACTAAATCACAGGTGGTATATTCACTGCATCTCAGATGGAATAGTCAGTGCATCACAGGTGGGTAGGTAACTGTATTACAGGTGGGATTGTCAGTACATATCAGGTGGCATGGTCACTGCATCCTATGTTGGATGTTCAAAACATCTCAGGTGGCATATTCACTGCATCTCATGTAGGATGGTCACTGCATCTTAGGTGGGATAGTCTCTTCATAACAGTTGGGATGGTCACTACTTCTCAGATTGGATGGTCACTGCATCTTAGGTAAGAGTCACTACATCTCTGGAGGGATAATCACTGCAGGATTAAAGGTGGAATTATCATTGCATCTCATGTAAGATGGTGACTGCATCTAAGGTGGAATGGTCACTAAATCTTAGGTTGGTTGGTCACAACTTAACAGGTGGAATGGTCACTACATCTCACTAGAGATTGTCACTACATCTCAGGTGGCATAGTCCAGGCACATCAGATGGGATGGTCACTACATTTCAGGTGGGATGCTCACTACATTTCAGGTGGGAAAGTCACAGCATCTCATGTGTTTTAGTCACTACATCATAGATGTCATGGTCACTGCATCTCAAGGGGGGATGAGCAATACATCTGGTATGGGATGGTCACTGCATTCCAGGTGGAATGGACACTGCATCTCATGTAAGAGTCTCTACATGTAAGGTGATATGTTCACTGCATTACAGTTGGAATTGTCTCTGCATCTCCGATGGTAAGGGCACTGCATCTCAGGTGGGATAGTCACTTCATCACAAGTGGGCTGGTCACTGCATCTCAGGAGGGATGTTACAGCATGTTAAGTCGATAGTCGCTGCATCACAGGATGGATTGTCACTGCTTCTCACTAGGGATGATCACTACATCTAAGGAGGGATTGTCACAACATCTAAGGTGGGATGGTAACTGCATCTCAGATGGGATGATAGCTGGATCTCATGTGAGAGTCACTAAATCTCAGGTGGGATGGTCACTGCATCACAGGAGGGAAGGCCACTGCATCAAATGTGGGATGATCACTACATCACAGGTGGAATGGTCACTGCATCTCATATGGATAGTCAATACTTCACAGTAGGGATGGTCACTGCATCACAGGGATGGTCATTGCATCTCAGGTGGATTGTTTCTGCATCTCACTAGGGATTGTCACTACATCTCAGGTGCCACAGTCACTACATCTCAGGTGGGTTGGGTCACTGTATCTCAGGTGGGATAGTCACTGCATCACTGGTGGGATTTTAACTACCTGACAGGTGGTATGGTCACTATATCACAGGTGAGATTGTCACTAAATCCCAGATGTGAAGGGCACTACATCTCAGGTGGAATAGTAACTGCATTGCCATTGCAATAGGCACTGCAACACATGTGGGATGGTCACTGCATCTCATGTGGGATGGTCACGGAATCTCAGGTGGGATGGTCACTACATCTCATGTGGCATGGACACTGCATCACAGGTGGGATGTTACTGCATCACTGGTGGGATGGTCACTGAATTAAAGTTGAGATGGTCACTACATCTCATGTGGTATAGGCACTATATTACAAGTGGGATGGTCACTACATCACAGTTGGAACGGTCTCTGCAACACAGGTGGAATGGGCACTATATTACAGGTGGAATGGTCAGTACATCACACTTGGAATTGTCTCTGCATCACAGGTGGGATGGTAACTGCATCTCAGTTGAGATTGTCATCACATCTGTCAGGTTGCATGGTCACATCATCCCAGGTTGGATAGTCACATCTCAGGTGGCATGGTCACAGCATCTCACGTGGGATGGTCAGTACATATCAGGTGGGAAGGTAATAGCATGTCAGTTGGGATAGTCAATGCCTCACAGTTGGCATGGTTAGTGCATCTCAGGTGGGATGAGCAATACATCTGAGTTGGGATTGTCACTGATTCTAGGTGGGATGGACAATGCATCACAGGTGGGATGCCACTGAATGTCAGGTGGGATAGTCACTTCATCAAAGGTGGGATAGGCACTGCATCTCAGGAGGGATGGTCACTGCATCACAGGAGGGATTGTCACTGCTTCTCACTAGGGATAGTTACTATATCTAAGGAGGCATGGTCACTACATCTCAGGCAGGGTTGTCACTACAACTCAGGTAGGATGGTCACTGCATCAAAGGTGGGGTGGTCACTGCATCTCAGATGGGATGATAACTACATCTCATGTGGTATGTTCACTGCATCTCAGGTGAGAGTCACTAAATCACAGGTGGGATTGTCACAGCATAACAGGAGGGAAGGTCACTGCATCACATATATGATGGTCACTACATCACAGATGGAATGGTCACTGCATCTCAGGTGGGATAGTCAATGCTTGACACTAGGGATGGTCCATGCATCACAGGTGGGATGGTCACTGCATATCAGGTGGATGGTAACTTCACCTCACTTGGGATTGTTACTACATCTCAGGTGACATGGTCACAGCATATCAAGTGGGATGGTCACTGCATCTCAGTGTAGAGAATCACTGCATCACTGGTGAGATGATCACTGCATCTAAGGTGGGAGGTAAATACATCACAGGTGGGATGGTTACTACATCATAGGTGGAATGGTCACTATATCTCATGTTGGATGGTCACTGCATCTCACCTGGGATGGTCACTGCATCTCAGGTGCGATTGACATCACATCTCACGTGGGATGGTCACTACATCTCAGGTGGAATGTTCACAATGTATCAGGTGGGAAGGTCACAGCATGTCATGTGTGTTAGTTACTACCTCATAGATGGCATGGTCACTGCATCTCAGGTGGGATGAATAATACATCTGAGGTGGAATGGTCACTGAATTCCAGGTGAGATGGTCACTGCATCCCAGTTGGAATTGTCACTGCATCTCAGGTGGGATACTCACTGCATCACAGGTGGGATGGTCACTGCATCTCAGGTGAGATGGTCACTGCATCACAGGTGGGATGTCACTACATCTCATGTGGGATAGTCAATGCTTCACAGGAGGGATGGTCACTGCTTCTCACTAGGGATGGTGACTACATCTCAGGTGGGATGGTCACTACAACTCAGGTTGAATAACTGTTTATCACATGTAGGATGTTTACTGCATCACAGGTGGAATGTTTACTCTATCACAGGAGAGAGTGGGATGGTCATCACATCATAGGTGGGATGATCACTGCATCACAGGTGGGATGGTCACTGCATCTCAAGTGGGATTGTCATCACCTCTCTCATGGGATGGTCACTACATGTGATATGACCACAGCATCCCAGATTGAAGAGTCACAACATCTAGGGTGGCATGTTCACTGCATTTCAGGTGAGATGTTCAATACATATTCAGTGGGATGGTCACAGCATCTCATGTGGGGTATCTCTGCCTCAAAGTTGGCATGGTCACTTCATCTCAGGTGTTATGGTCACTGCATCACAGGTATAATGGTCCCTGCATTACAGGTGGAATGATCACTACATCTCATGTGATATAGTCTCTGCATCACAATTGAAATGGACACTGCATTCCATGTGGAATGGCCACTTCATTTCAGATGGGATGGTCACTGAATCCCTGGTGGGATGGTCATTCCCTTATACTTGGGATTGTTGCTGCATCACAGTTAGGATTGTCACAGCATCACAGGTCATATGGTCACTACATAACAGGTGTGATTGTCACTGCATCATAGCTGGGATGGTCACTATATCTCAGGTGGGGTGGGTATAGTCACTCCATCTCAAGTGAAATATTCACTGCAACACAGGAGGGATGGTTACTACAACACATGTGGGATGGTCACTACATCACAGGTCATATGGTCAGTACATCACACTTTGGATAGTGACTACATCATAGGTGGGATGGTCACTACATCCCAGGTGGGATGGTGACAACATCACAGGTGGAATGATCACTACATCACAGGAAAGAGTCAGTACATTATAGGTGGGATGGTCATTTCATCTCAAGTGGGATGGTCACTGCATCTCAAGTGAGATACAGTACATCTCAGGTGGGATGGTCAATATATCACAGGTGGGGTGGTCACTGCATCTCAGTTGGGATGGTCACTGCATCTCAGGTGGGATGTTCACTGCATCTCAGTTGAGATGGTCACTTCATCTCAGGTGGGATGGTCACTGCATCCCTGGTGGGATGGTCACTCCCTCTTAGTTGGGATTGTTGCTGCATCACACTTAGGATTATTACTGCATCACAGGTTATATGGTCACTACATCACAGGTATGATTGTCACTGCATCATAGCTGGGATGGTCACTACATATCAGGTGGGTATAGCCACTTTATCTCAAGTTAAATTGTCACTGCATCACAGGAGGGATGGTTACTATGACACATGTGGGATGGTCACTACATCACAGGTCAGATGGTCGCTACATCACCATTTGGATACTGACTATATCATAGGTGGATAGATCACTACATGTCAGGTGGGATGGTCACTCCATCTCAGGAGGGATGGTGACAACATCACAGATGGGATGGTCACTGCATCACAGTTGGAATGATAACTATATCACAGGAGGGATGGTTCCTGAATCACAGGTGAATCACAGATTCACTATATCACAGGTAAGAATCAAAATATCATAGGAAGTATAGTCACTTCATCTCAAGTGGAATGGTCACTGCATCTCAGGTGGAATGGTCACTGAATCTCAGATGGGATGGTCACTGCATCTCAGGTGGAATGGTCACTGAATCACAGGTCAGATGGTCACTACATTACAAGTGGGATGTTCACTACAACACAGGAGGAATGGTCACTACATCACAAGTGGGATGGTCACTGCATCTCAGGTGGAATGGTCACTGCATCACAGGTTGGATGGTCACTACATTACAAGTTCACTACAACACAGGAAGAATGGTCACTACATCACAGGTGTAATGGGCACTCCATCTCTGGGGCATGGTAAATGCTTCAGAGTTGAAATGGTCACTGTATCACAGGTGGGATGGTCACTGAGTATCAGGTGGGATGTTCACTGTTCCTCAGGTAGCATTATCAATACATCTCAGGTGGGACTGTCACTACATCACAGGTAGGATGGTCACTACATCACAGATGGGATGGTCACTACATCCCAGGTGGGATGGTCAACGAATCTCAAGTGGGATAGTAACTGCATCACAGTTGGAATGGTCACTGCATCACAATTGTGATGATCACTACAGATCACGTGGCATGGTCACTACATCTCAGGTGGGATGGTCACTGCATCTCATGTGGAATAGTCACTGCATCACCGTTGGGATGGTCACAGCATCTCAAGTGGGATGATCATTATGTTGCAGGTAGGGTGGTAAATGTATCTCAGGTGTTATGGTCACTGCCTCCAAAGTAAATGGAGACTTCATCTCAGGTGGAATAGTCACTGCCTCACAGGTGACATTGTAATTGCATCTCAGATGGGATTGTCTCTACATTTTAAGTGCCATGGTCACTATATCCCAGGTGGGTTGTTCACAACATCTCAGGTGGCATGGACACTGCATTTCAGTTGGAATGGCCACGACATCTCAGGTGGTATAGTCACTGCATCACAGGTGGTATGGTCATTGCATCACAGGTGGGATGGTCACTGCACATCAAGAGGGATTATTACTATATCTCAAGTGGGATGGTATACTATCACAGATGGGATGGTCACTGCATCTAAGGTGGAATCTTCACTCCTTCTCAGGAGGAATGGTCACTACATCTCAGGTGAGAAGGACACTTCATCTCATGTAATAGTCACTACATCACAGGTGTGATAGTCACTTCCTCACAGGTGGGAGAGTCACTGCATCACAATTGGAATGTTCACTGCATCATAGGAGCGATAGACCCTGCATCTCAGGAGGGATAGTCACTGTATCACAGGTGGGAGTGTCATCGCATCTCACTTGGAATTGTCACTATATTTCAGGTTGTATAGTCACTGTGTCTCAGGTGGGATTGTCACAACATCTTAGGTGGTATGATCACAACATCTCAAGTGGGATAGTTACTGCATCACAGTAGGGATGGTTACTGCATCTCAGGTGGGATGGTCACTGCATAAAAGGTAGGATTGTAACAGCATCACTGGTGGGATGGTCACTGGATCTCAGGTGGGATAGTCAGTGCATCACAGGTGAGTATGTCACTGCATCACTGGTGGGATTGTTGCTACCTCACAGGTGACATTGTCACTAGATCTCAGGTGGCATGGTCCCTGCATCCCAATGAAATGGTCAAAACACCTCAGATGGCATGGCCATTACATCTCATGTGGAATGGTCACTGCATCCCAGGTGGGATGGTCACTGTTCCAAAGGTGTGAAGGTCACTATATCACAGGTGGGATGGTCAGAGCTTTGTACAAGGAGATAAGAATGGATCAATTCTCATTCTTCTACATGATAGCCGCCANTTGTGCCAGCACCATTTGTTGAAAATGCTGTCTTTTTTCCACTGGATGGTTTTATCCCCCTTGTCAAAAATCAAGCGACCATAGGTGTGTGGATTCATTTCT
>NW_018392847.1:0-10786 GCF_900095145.1 Mus pahari | reverse complement strand
CAGCATTTTGCTGCATACAGGGAACACATCTCAATGACAAAGAAAGACAATACCTCAGAGTAAAAGACTGGAAAAACAGTCACTGATACCTAAACAACAGAGACCCCAAAGAGAAGAGAACACTTTCCCTTATGAATATTGATGCAAAAATACTCAATAAAATTCTCACAAGAAAATAAAAAATATATCAAAATGATTTTTCACCATGATCAAGTAGATTTCATCCCAGGAATGAAGGGATGGTTCAATATACTGAAATCTATCATTGCAATTCACTATATAAACTATTCAAAGATAAAACCACGTGATGATCTCCTTAGAAACTAAAAAGGCTTTTGACAAAATATAATGCCCCTTCATATTAAAAGTATTGGATTGATCAGGAATTCAAGATCCATACCTTAATACAATAAAGGCAACATACAGCAAACCAATAGTCAAAAACAAACTAAATGGAGAGAAACTCAAAGCAATCCCACTGAAATTAGGGACAAGACAAGGCTTCTCACTCTATCCCTATCTATTCAATACAGTACTGGAAATTCTAGTCAGAGAAATTAGAGAACAAAAGGAGATCTAAGGGGTACAAATTGAGACTGAGGAAGTTAAGATATTACTACTGGCAGCTATTACTACATAAGCAACTCCAAAAATTCAACCAGAGAGCTCTTATAGCTGATAAACAATATCAGCAAAGGGGCTGAATATAAAATTAACTCAAACTTCCTCTACTCAAAGGATAAAAAAAAAATTAGAGAAACAACATCCTTCACAATAGTCACAAATAATATAAAATATCTTCGTGTGACTCTAAGCAAGCAAATGAAATATCTGAACAGCAAGAATTTTAATAATTTTAAAAATTGAAGAAGACCTCAGAAAATGGAAAGATCTCCTTTGCTCATGGAGTTGCAGGTTTAATATATTAAAAATGTCCATCTTGCCAAAAGCAATCTACAGATTCAATTCAATCCTCATCAAAATTCCAACTCCATTCTTCATAGACTTAGAAAGGGCAATTTGAAAATTCATTTGGAATAACAAAAAAGCCAAGATAGTGAAAAAAATTCTCAATAATAAAAGAACTTCTGGGGGAAATCACCATTCCTGACCTCAAGCTGTACTATAGATCAATAGTGATAAAATCTATATGGTATTGGGACAGTGACAGACAGGCAGATCAATGGAATAGAACTGAAGACTTAGAAATGAACCCATACATCTATGGTCACTTGATATTTGATAAAGAAGCTAAAACTATCCAGTGGAAAAAAAAGATAGCATTTTCCACTAATGGTGCTGGTTCAACTGGCAGTCAGCATGTAAAAGAATACAAATTGATCCATTCTTATCTCCTTGTACAAAGCTCAAGTCCAAGTGGATCAAGAACCTCCACATAAAACCAGATACACTGAATCTAATAGAAGAGAAAATGGAGAAGAACCTCAAACACATGGGCACAGAGGAAATTTACCTGAACAGAACACCAATGGCTTATGCTCTAAAATCAAGAATTGACAAATAGGACCTCATAAAATTGCAAAGCTTCTGTAAGGCAAAGGACACTGTCAACAGGAAAAAATAGAAATCCCCAGATTTGGAAAAGATCTGTACAAATCCTACATCCAAGAGAGGGCTAATATCCAATATATACAAAGAATTCAAGAAGTTAGACTTCAGAGGAGCAAATAACTCTATTACAAAATGGAGTACAGAGCTAAACAGAGAATTCTCCACTGAGGAGTCTTGAATGGCTGAGAAGCTCTTAAAAAAATGTTCAACATCCTTAGTCATCAGGGAAATGTAAATCAAAACAATCCTGAGATTCCATCTCACACCAGTCAGAAATGCTAAGATCAAAAATTCAGGTGACAGCAGATGTTGGTGAGGATGTAGAGAAAGAGGAACACTCTTCTATTGCTGGTGGGAATGCAAGCTCTTTAATCTACTTTGAAAATCAATCTGGCAGTTCCTAAGAAAATTAGAAATTGTTCTCCCTGAAGATACAGCTATGCCACTCCTGGGCATATACCCAAAAGATGCTCCAACATATGACAAGGACACATGCTACACTGTTTATAGCAGCCTTATTTATATTAGCTGGAAGCTGGCAACAACCAGATGTCCCTCAACAGAAGAATGAATACTGAAAATGTGGTATATTTACATAATGGAGTACTACTTAGCAATTAAAAACAATGACTTCATGAAATTCACAAGCAAATGGATGGAACTAGAAAATGCCATCCTGCATAAGGTAACCCAGATACTAAAGAACACACATGGTATGTACTCACTGAATAGAGGATAGTCGCCCAAAAGCTCACGATGCCCATGACACAATCCACAGGTCAGATGGAACTTTAAAGGAATGAAGAGCAGGTGTTGATGCTTCAGTCTTGCATTAAGCAGGAAAGAGGATGATTGAGGGAGGTCAAGGGAGCAGGAGACCTGGGAGGGAGTAAGAAGGAGGAGAAAACAATGAGGGGGACAGTATCAAGTACTGGAGGGGACAGGAAGGAGGTACCGAGGGTCCAGAAAATCAAATAAAAATATGTAGAAGTAGGCGATGAGGAACCGAGGATAGCCACTGGAGGGTTCCAGACTTCTGGAAAACTAGAGGCTCCCATTTCCCAATGGAGATGACTTTAGCAGAAATGCACAGAGAAGGGGTGATAGATCCTATAGAGACCACCTCCAGTAGATAGGCACAGCCCCTGGTAGAGGGATGACCACCCACCCATCTCAAAGTTTTTAACCTAGAAGTGTTCCTGCCCAAAGGAAGAACAGGGGGAAAATGGAGCAGAGACTGAAGGAAGGACCATCCGGGGACTGCCCCACCGGGAGATCTGTCCTGTCTGCAGACACCAAATCTGACACTGTTGCTGTTGCTAAGAGGTGCTCGCTGACAGGAACCTGGTGTGGCTGTTCCTTTGGAGATTCAGACAGCAACAAACCAATGCAGATGTGGATGCTTGGAGCCAACCATCAGTCTAGGCTCAGAGACCGTGGTAGTGGAGCTGGTGGAAGGACTAGAGAAGCAGAGGGGCATTGCAATCCCATAATAAGAACCTTGGCTGGATGAACCACCCAGTGCTCCCAGAGTAGACCACCAGCCAGGGAGTGTACTGGGAAGGATCCATGGCTCCAGATACAGATGTAGCAGAGAATGGCTTTGGATGACCCCAATCGGGCATGGGAGACATTGGTTCTGTGGAGGTTTGATGCCCCAGCAGAAGGGGATGCTGGAGTGGTGGGTCAGGAGAGGGTGGGTAGGTGGAGGAGCACCCTCATAGAGGGAAATGGGAAGGAGGAGAGTGTCAATGTGGAATTTGGTTTTGTGGAAGGGTAACTGGGAATTGGGATATCATTTGAGATATAAATGAATGGAACTATTAATAAAATAGAAAAAAAAGGATGGGCCTTTGTAACAACTTCCCCTACATATTTTTGGATTTTTGCTTGTGTCTTGTGAATTATGTTTCCACTACTGTTGGTTCAAATGTGAAACTGATCTTCTGTAGCTGGAAAACACTATTTCCTTGTGGAAATACCTCTATCTCTTAGTCTTTACATCCTCCCTCTTCTGCAATGATACACAAGGTTTGTGAGTATCAAATGATACACAAGGTTTTGGACAGCTCCCCCAGTCCTTTCACCAACTCCACTACCGTGGTCTCTGAGCCCAGTTTGATGGTTGACTCCAAGCATCCACATCTGCATTGGTCTGTTGTTGTCTGAACCTCCCAAAGAGGAGCCTCACCAGGTTCCTGACAGTAAGTGCCTCTTGGCAACATCAGCAGTATGATGTAGAGGTACTATTTAAGAATGTTTTTTCTGTAGACTGATTCTCATCAGCTTGGCCGATTGTGGGGCTAAGTTTTTGCTGTCTACTACAAAAATATGTTCACTCTGAAAAGGAAATACCAATTTATTTCATCTTGGAAGAAAGATAGCTTTTTAAAATTATTAGAAATTTTAGCAAAATATCAAAGATGTATTTTGACTTATGAATGATTCCTTTGGCTTCTCCAATAGTCCACAAATAAAGGTTACATTATTGTGGAAATAAAGGCCAAAATGCTGCAGGACATTTTGAGATATCCCAATGTCTATACAATCTTTTCTGATATTATAAGACAGCTGTTGGTGCCATTGAAGGGCAACTTTCAGTAACAGTGAATGTGTCTTTAGAAGAAAGAAAGATGGAAGAATACATAAAAATTGTGGGTCAATTTTTTAAAAAGTATTTTTATTTACTCTTTGAGATTTTCACACACACATGTATGTGTGTATGTATAAAGTATTTTGATCACAACAATTTGTCTCTCATACCCCCTTACTGTATGCCCTTCCTAACTCTACGTCTTTTTTGATAAATTAATTATAACATACAAAGCTGAATTTTGATTTCCCATATAATTGCATGTGTGGAGATGTTCACCAGTGCTTGATCAACCTACTAAGGTCCACATACAGAAAATATAAAGACCCTTCCTCCACTAGTTGCCATTAGCTACTGAAGCTCCTCAGCTAGGAGTGAGACCAGTAATCTCTTCTCCCATTTTGGAATGTTGCCTGGTATGTGTTGTTTGACACTCTTGCTAGTGAGATGTGAACAGGTATCTACCTACTCCAAATAGGGAATCAAGTAGACATCAATGTAAGGATACCACTAACTTCAAATGTGGTGAATCAGTGAGTTTTATTGGTATCACTTATAGGATTTTGGGTGAAGGGTTACTTACAGGAGCAGAAATTAATCGAAGATAGGTGTTTCACCAAACCCATTACAACTCATGACACGTGAAAACCCAAAGCATCCTTCTTAACCTGTAGGCAGCCCCACAGGTTGAAGAATGTCCTTTATAGGCATCTCATTGGTTCTGAGACTCTCAAAGTCAGCTCTGCTGGACGCCTCCTCCTCCTCCTCCTCTTCCTCCTTCTTGGATTCTTAGCTAGTCTGAGCTCCTTCTAGGCAGCTTAGCTTATCTGAGAGTCTTCTAGACATCACAGTTTCTCTGCAAATGTCTCTTGGCAGATCTCTCTCCTTAATACATGTTTACATGGGGGGGGTATAATGAACCAAGTCAGTTTCATGGACTTCCTGAAGCTGTTTTAAGTTATTTACTTTCTNAATTTAATGTGCTTTCATGAAGGATGGAGTATTTCCCCTCCNCTTAGAACATCCTGTGTATTCACCTCCATGTAAACATCCCANGCTTAATAGACTTTCCTCCAATATGGAAGGGTCTGTTCTTGGAGGAAACTACTACACAATGAGAGCTTATGCAGATCTTATACAGGCAACCACATTTGCTGTGTTTCATAAATATAGTAGCACTGTCACACTTAGAAGATAGTTTCCATGCATCTCCCCAAACCTCTCCTTAAAATTCTTTATCTGACTTCTGACTCAGGAGTGTTGTTCAAATTATTAAATGCTATACAATTATGTACACTATCTGTCAAATANAATTCTGTCCATATTAAGAGCCTAACTCCAGATTTTATTCCCCCCTTGTCTACCCTCCAACTGTTCCATATTGCATCCTCCTCCCTACCACCCTATCTCCATGTGGATGTCCCTACCCCCACCCTACCTGACCTCTAAACTCCCTGGAGCCTCCAGTCTCTTGAGATTTAGGTTCATCATCTCTGAATGAACATAAGCCTGGCATTCCTCAGCTGGTATATGCTGTCTGTTTGGTGGTCCAGTGTTTGAGAGAGTTTGGGGGTCCAGATTAATTGATACTGCTGGTCCTTCTACAGGCTCACTCTTCTCCTCCTTTTTTCAGCCTTTCCCTAATTCAATCTCAAGTGTAAAAAAATAATTAATTAATCAATCAATCAATCAATTAATTAATGTAAAAGAAAGAGTATAACTTAAGGATACTATTTACTAAAAGAAAAGAAAAATAGTCTCAGTTATTTCCTGGTTAGAGTGGAAGTTTCTAGAGGATTTGATCCAAGAATGGATGTTCATTTACCAAAATAAAAAAAAAATGACAAATTGAAATGCAGATATCAGAAAGAACACTAAGTCTTGTAGAGAAAGGAATTTGATGAAGAAGCTGAAATAATGGACAGGGGAAGTACATGAAATAGAGAAACTAAGTTTTATCACAATATATGACCAGTGGATTACAATTTTGAATTCCAAAANCCTAANTTCTACAGACATGAGTACACAACTAAGAAGGTAAGTCCATTAGTCTGTTTCTAGTTACCCTCCCTAAAACTATTTTCAGAGCCTTCTTCATGTCATTATTCCTTAAACTATAGATGAATGGGTTCAGCATGAGGGTGACCACAGTCTACATCAGTGAAGCCATTGCAGTGGCCTGTGCATTTTGAGTCACAGCAGAGCTTGAGGTACACTCCCAGGAGGGTGCAATAAAATAAGGAGACAACTGAGAGGTGAGATGCACAGGTGGAAAATGCTTTGTACTTCCCCTGAGCTGAGGAGATTGCACGAATGGAGGACACTATCTTAGAGTAAGAGTAAAGGATACCAGAGAGGGGGCCCACAACCAGTAGCATGGCTGCAATGNAAATCACCATGTCATTAAGNGAGATGTCAGAACAGGCATGATGTACAACTTGATTAAGTTCACAGTAAAAGTGAGGGATCTCCAAGTCTGTGCAGAATGACAGCTGTAAAGCCAAAAAGGTGTGTAACAAAGAATTTATAACACCTATAATCCAGCATGCCAGAATCAGNAATCCACAGCGTCTTGTGTTCATGATGATCATGTAATGCAGAGGGTGACAGATGGCTACATAGCGGTCATAGGCCATCACAGTCAGCAGAAAGATGTCNAGTACCGAAAAAAGCAGTAAGAAGTACATCTGGGTGATGCAGTTTGCATAGGTGATGGCCCTGCTCTGTGTGTGAATGNTCACCAGCATCTGTGGAACAGTGGTGGAAGTGAAGCAGATGTCCACAAAGGACAGATTAGAGAGGAAGANGTACATGGGTNTGTGCAGGTGGGAGTCAACAATGATGGCCATGATGATGAGTAGGTTNNCANTGACAGTCANTNNATACATGNANAGGAACAGTCCAAATATGAGAGGCTGAATTTGAGGTTGATTCTCTGACAATTCCAGAAGAAAGAATTCTGAAAGCTGAGTGTCATTTCCTGGTTCCATGTGTTTGATACGCCTATGGAAAGAAGAAATTTGAAGGACTCTGTCATCCATCAATGACTTGATATCACTGCTTCTTCCTTAACTTCCTTCTTTACTCCCTTCATTCCTTCTTTCCTTCCTTCTCCCTTTCTCTCATTCTCTCCCTCCCCCATCTTTTTCCCTACTGTTCGTAGGTCAATTAGCTTTGGACACATAGGGTATTCAGTAGAAAAAGATCATTATTAATCTAGAGTCCACACCCTTAAACAAATGGGTTCTCCCTCCCCCTGCAGCCATTGAATGTCAATGACCCCTTAGTCAAAGTTGAGGTCTTTTCTCCTTCATGACTAGGTGTTGACTGGTTTGATCTTGTGAACACCTTGTACAGTCTACTGCAGCTTCAATTCATTTAGAAGTTTAAGGACCTGTTATTTTTGAAAGACACAACATCATAGGAGACACTTTAAAACTTCTGGCTCTTTTCCACTCTTTTCCATCCCTGTTTTCATGCTATTCCCTGATTGTTTTGATTTTGATGTCTCATTGTGGACTGAACACTTTATAAACATTTACTCTCTACACTTTGACAAGTTGTCAGTTCCTATATTATGTACTAAAAAAGAACCTTCTCTGTTCTGAAAGTATCAGTTGTCTTTCAACATAGATATAAATGTTTAGACTTACTTTGATTCTATAACCTTTGGAAAAGTAATAGCTGTGGGTTCTCCCCTATAGCCTATAAGCTCAATAATGGGTTCCTGGTCAGGTAACTGATATATAGGCTAGCATCTACTACTAAGGAACCCTGTAGGCCCAATCTTTTATAGCTGTAAAGTTTATTTCAATGTTTTATATGGATCTCTTGAAGAGAATATTGTTATCTCTGAGTACAAATTTCTGTTCCATGCTTACTCTATGCTTATAGGCCGCACATTAAAAAAGTCTTAGAGATACTTATGAATTGAAAACTAAAAAATGGCCCCTGTTGAAACACTCTTTGGATTACTATCACACAATGAAGAGAGACAAAATACTTCCAGTGTAATGAATGGGAAGCAGGAGAAGCAAAGTTTAAGCATGTACTTTATCAGGTGGAGACAAGTACTATACATATCTACTTTTCAGATCATCAGCCATGGCAGCAAGTACCTTTACCTGCTAAGCCAACTTGATGGCCCAGTTTTATAACATTTATAAAAGGAGTTTCCACCCATGAGAGAGATCTCCATGGCCATTAAACAAGTAAAGAGGAACAGAAAAAATAGATTAGACAGACAAAACAAAGAAATGAGCTAATTTCCATGAGGTCAGGAGGAAACATAGCTTTCTTGGTGATGAGCTTTCTTGCTCTATCTCATGAACATCTCCAGAAATATGTAAATTAGAAAAACGGTTTACCTAAAATCAAAAGTAACATTTTATACAGCATATTCTAAAAAGAGAAAACTAGTCATAAGAACAAACACATGGCCATCTTCCTTCTGAGCCCAGGGGAGGCCACTAAGTGCTCCAGAGTGCACTCTACACCACAGGACTTCGGGGTCAGCTCAGATCATGGGTGAGTGGAACGCCACATCAGCTCCAAAGAATTGGGGAGGGTCATGTGTCAGCAGGAACAGGGACAGAGGAACCATGCCTGACCAGAGGCTGGAATCCATTCAGGTCAGGGCCAGCCCCACCATCTTTTGCTTGAACGCGGCCAAGGGCATCTAGGGCACCAGAGGACTCTCCATGCCCTAAGACCCCTAGCACACACAGGACCTCCTGATCACCTGAGAGCACATGGGTGATAGAAGCAACAGAGCTTCTTGGTGAGGGTCCTGTCAGGCCTTCATCCTCAGCCAGGAGGCAGAGATGAGACCTAGACCCCTGAGAACCTTCCTTGCCAGAGGAGAGTCAGCCTCCAGGGAGGGCTCTGACCCCAGGACTCAGGAGGTGGATCAGAACTCCAGACTGCTGGACACCTGCCCTGCAAGAGGAGAGCTTGCCTGCAGAGAGTGATCTGACCACTGGAACTCAGGTGAGAGTTGAACTCCCAGGAGTGCTGACAGAGGCTAACAGAATCACAGGAGGATCAAGCTCCAACCAGAGATAGCTTGAACAGTAACACCAGAGATTTCCAGATGGCTAAAGACAAACATAAGAATCTTACTAACAGAAACCAAGAACACTGGGCGTCATCAGAACCCAGTACGCCCACCAAGCAAGTCCTGGATACCCCAACACACCAAAAAAGTAAGATGCAGATTTAAAATCATATCTCATGATGGTGGTAGAAGATTTTAAGAAGGGCATTAATAACTCACTTAATGAAATACAGGAGAGCCGGGCAGTGGTGGCTCATACCTTTAATCCCAGCACTTGGAAGGCAGAGGCAGGCAGATTTCTGAGTTTGAGGACAGCCTGGTCTACAGAGTGAGTTCCAGGACAGCAAGGGCTACACAGAGAAACCCTGTCTCAATAATCAAAATAAATAAATAAATAAATAGATAGATAGATAGATAGATAGATAGATAGATAGATAGATAGATAGATAGATAGATAAATAAAGGAGAACACTGCTAAACAGGTAGAAGCCCTTAAAGAGGTAGCAAAAAAATCCCTCAAGGAATTACAGGAGAACACTGCTAAAGACGTAGAAGCCTTTAAAGAGGAAACACAAAAATCCCTCAGGAATTACAGGAGAATTCTGCTAAACAGGTAGAAGTCCTTAAAGAACTACAGGCAAACACTGCCAAACAGATAGAAGAAACATGAAAATCCCTTAAGTATTTACAGGAAGACACAACCTAACAGGAGATGGAATTAAACAAAACCATCCAAGATATAAAAATGGAAGTAGAAACAATGAAGAAAACCCAAAGGGAGACAACTCTGGAGATAGAATCCCTAGGAAAGAAATCAGGAACCATAGATGTAAGCATCAGCAACAGAATACAAGAGATGGAAAAGAGAATCTCAGGTACAGAAAATTCCATAGGGAACATGGAAACAACAATCAAAGGAAATGCAAAATGCAAAAAGATCCTAATTCAAAACATCCAGGATATCCAGGACATAATGAGAAGATCAAACCTACGGATGACAGGAGTAGATGAGAATTAAGATTTTCAACTTAAAGGGCCAGCAAATGTCTTCAACAAAATTATAGAAGAAAACTTCCCATGCCCAAAGAAAGAGATGCCCATGAACATACAAGAAGCATACAGAACTCCAAATACACTGGACCAGAAAAGAAATTCCTCCCGACACATAATAATCACAACAACAAATGCACTAAACAAAGACAGAATATTAAAAGAAGAAAGGGAAAAAGGTCTAGTAACATATAAAGGCAGGCCTATTAAAATTACTCCAGACTTCTCACCAGAGACTGTGAAAGCCAGAAGATCCTGGACAGATGTCATATAGATACTAAGAGAACACAAATGCCAACCCAGGCTACTATACCCAACAAAACTCTCAACTACCATAGATGAAGAAACCAAAGTATTTCATGACAAAACCAAATTTACCCAATATCTTTCCATGAATCCAGCCCTTCAAAGGATAATAGAGAGAAAACACCAACACAAAAATGGATACTACACCCTAGAAAAAACAAGAAAGTAATCCTTTAACAAAACTAAAAGAAGACAGCCACAAGAACAGA
>NW_018392846.1:15373-37262 GCF_900095145.1 Mus pahari | reverse complement strand
AAGAAGTGGGAGTGGGTGGGTAGGGGAGCAGGGTAGGGGCGAGGGTATAGGGGACATTAGGGATATCATTTGAAATGTAAATGAAGAAAATATCTAATAAAATAATTTTTAAAAATGGAAGAAGATAGAAAGATACTCATGGATCAGTAGGACTGATATAATGAAATTGAACATCTTACTAACGGAAATCTACAGAAATCTACAGATCAAAATTCCAACACAACTTTTTACAGATACTGATGGAACAATTCTCAACTTCATATGAAAAAAACAAAAATTTTGAACAATAATAGAACTTCTGGAGGAATCACAATCCCTGACCTCAAGCTATACTACAGAGCCATAGTGATAAAAACTGCATACTATTTGTACAGAAACAGACAGGTTGATCAATGGAATACAATCAAGACCCAGAAATAAACCCACATACATACAGACACTTAACCTTTGACAAAATAGCCAAAACCATACAGTGGATAAAAGAAAGCATTGTTCAACAAATGGTGCTAACTGGTGCTCTGCATGTAGAAGAATACAATTTGACCCATATTTATCACCCTGCACAAAGCTCAATTTCAAGTGGATCAAGAACCTCAATATAAAACCAGAAACACTGAATCAAATAGAAGGGAAAGTGGGAAAGAGCTTTGAATGCATTGGCACAGGAGAAAATTTCATGAACAGGACACCAATGGCTAAGGATCTAAGATTAACAATTATGAAATGGGACCTCTTGAAACTGAAAAGCTTCTATAAGGCAAAGGACACTGTCCATAGGACACAAAGGCAACCTGCAGATTCAGAAAAGATCTTCAGTTACCCTAAATTGGATAGAAGGTTAATATTTAAAATATATAATGAACTCAGGTAGTTAAGACTCCAGAAAAACCAAATAGTCCAATTAAAAAGTTGGTATACAGAGCTAAACTAAAAAATTCTCAACAGGAATCTTGAGTGGCCAAGAAGCACTTACAGAACTGTTCAATATCCTTAGTCATCAGAAAAAAAAAAGCTAATCAAAATAACCCTGAGATTCTACCTTACATCAATCAGAATGGCTAAGAAACTCAAGCATGCTGGCAAGGATTTGAAGGAAGGCAAACATTCCTCTATTGATGGGGGAATTGCAAACTAGAACTACTCTAGGAATGGAATATAATCAATACCCAGAAATAAATCAACATACATACAGACACTTGACCTTTGACAAAATAGCCAAAAACATACAGTGGATAAAAGAAAGCATCTTCTACAAACAGTGATAAGTCTAACTGGTGCTCTGCATGTAGAAGAATGCAATTTGACCCATAGAATGAATCTGATGGTTCTTCAAAAACTTGGAAATAGTTCTACCTGAAGAACATATACCACACTGAACCTATACCTGAAGAACCTATACCTGAAGCTATACCACTTCTGAGCATACATCCAAAAGATGATCTACCATACCACAAGGACACATGCTCTGCTATGTTCACAGCAGCTTTATTCATAATAACTGGAAGCAACATAGATATCCCTCAACCAATAAATAGAGACCTGGGATGGTGGAGGTTCCCAGGACTCGATGTAGGTAACCTTAACCAAAGTGCCCAACAGAGAGGAGATGGTACCTGAAGAGACGACCTGCAGTAGTTAGACAGGGCCCCCAGTGCAGGATGGGGACATCAACCCACCTTCAAAATTTTCTAGCCAATATTGTTCCTGTCTAAAAGAAATGCAGGGACAAAATGGATTAGAGACTAAAGAACTGGCTGACCAGTGAGTGACTTGCTCAACTTGGGATCCTTCCCAAGGGTGGACACCAAAACCAGATTCTATTATTGAGACTATGTTGTACTTGAAGACACAAGCCTAACAAGGTTATCCTCTGAGAGATTCTACCAGAAGATGACTGAGACAGATGCAGATACTCACAGCAAAGCATTAGACAAAGGTCAGAGACCCATATGGAAGAGTTAGGGGGTAGCAACCCCATAGGAAGACCATCAGTGTGGACTAACCCAGACGCCTGGGAGCTCCCAGAGATTAAGCCACCAACCCAAGTCATCATCCCATGGAATGATCCTATGCCCCTGGTACATATGTAGCAGAGGGATGCCTTGTCTGGCCTCAGTGGGAGAGGATACACCTAATTCTGTAGAGGTTTGATGCCCTGGGGGCAGGGAGTTGCTCTCTCATAGTCGAAAGAAAGAGGGGATAGGGTAAAACCTCTGGGGTGGGGGTGGTGTTGAGAAGAGGAGGGGGGAAGATATGCTGTGTAAATAACTGATTAATAAAAATAAGAAAAAAGAAACAGTCATTAGGTCTTCCATTAAAAACAAACAAATAAACAAACATCAACGACAAAAACAGGGTCACAAGATTTTAGTACAGACTTCTACCAGACTTTGAAAGAGCTAATGTCAATATTCCTCAATACTCCTCAAACTACTCCACCAAATAGAAATAGAAGGAACATTACCAAACTCATTCTATGAGGTCACAGTCACCCTCATAGCTATACCATACAAAGACTCAGCAAAAAAAAAAAAAAGAGAGAGAGAGAGAGAAAATTTCAGACCAATTTCCGTAAGAACATCAGTGCCAAAATATTGAATAAAATACGAACAGACATATCCAAAACACCAGCCACCATGACAAAGTATGCTTAATATCAAGGATGCAGGGATGGTTTAATATATGAAAATCCATCAGTGTAATCTATCATATAAGCAAACAGAAAGGAAAACAAATCACATGATCAGGCTGGAGAGATGGCTCAGAGGTTAAGAACACTGACTGCTCTTCCGAAGGTCCTGAGTTCAAATCCCAGCAACCACATGGTGGCTCCCAACCATCCATAATGAGATCTGATGTCTCTTCTGGGGTGTCTGAAGACAGCTACAGTGTACTTACATATAATAAATAAATAAATCTTTTTTTAATTTACATAATTATCTCATAGATGCTGAAAAAGTCTGTGACAAAATCCAATGTAACTTTAATGATGAAAGTTTTGGAGAGATCAGAGATACAAGGTGTATACCTACGCATAATAAAAAGCAAACTACAGAAAGCTAATGGCCAACATCAAATTAAATGTAAAGAAACTTAAAGCAATTCCTCTAAAATTAGGGACAAGACAAGGCTCCCAACTCTCTCCCTATCTACTCAACATAGTAGTTGAAGTTCTAGGTAGAGTAATAAGACAAAAAGAAGATCAAGGGGGATACAAGTTGGAAAGAAAGAAGTCAACAGATGATATGATGGTATACATAAGTGAAGCCAAAAATGCTACCAGAGGATTCCCACAGCTCATAAACACCTTCAACAAAGTGGTTGGATACAAAATTAACGAAAAAAAAAAAAAAAAAACCTTCAGTCGCCCTCCTTTATAGGAACAGGATTTGAAAGAAATTAGGGAAACAACACCTTTTACAATAGCCACAAATAATATAAAATATCTTGGTGTAACTCTAATCAAGCAAGTTAAAGACCTGTGACAAGAACTTTAAGTCTCCGAAGAAAGAAACTGAGGAAGATATAAGATATAAGTCCATATTCATGGACTGCCAGGAGCTATCAAGGAGAAGCTAAAAACTAGGGAACTAACAGGGAGGCAGCACACTGGTGATGGCTGCTGCTGAGGAAGGGGTCAAAGTAATGTTGGGGTAAAAGCGGATCGGGAACTTCAGGAGCTTCTAGAAAGATGCTCTCTTCATCTCCCAAGAGAAAATTTTCCAGGAACTGTTTAACAGTGAGCTGGCTTCCCAAGCTACTGTGGAGTTGAGAAGGCAATGAAGGAGCTGGATGAGGAAGAACTCCATCTGGTAGAGCAGTTCCAGAAGCTCTCAGAGGCCGCTGAGAGAGTAGGCAGTGATGCAAGGTTGCAACAAGAATGGAGACATTAAGTGGGCTAACCCAAAATGCTACCAACCTTCAGAACTCAGGCACGTCTGAAGAGGAACTGACCAAAGCCATGCAAGAGCTCGGCAGGGATGAAGGAGACAGGGAAGGGAACATTCTCTCCATCATGCAGAGTATCATGCAGAACCTCCTGTCCAAGGATGTACTGTACCCATTCCTGAAGGAGATTACAGAAAAGTATCCAGAATGGTTACAGAGTCTCCAGGAATCTATTCCTCCAGAGCAGTTTGAAAAGTATCAGTAGCAGCACAGTGTCATGGGCAAAATCTGTGAGCAGTTTGAGGCAAAGATGCCAACATGCTACTCACAAGGCTCATTTTGAGGAGGTGCTAGATCTTATGCAGCAGTTACAGGACTTGGGCCATCCTCCAAAAGAATTGGCTCAGACATGCCTCCTGGCCTCAACATTGACCTGGATTCCCTCACTCTATTGGGCCCACCAGGTGTTAATGGCAGAAGTGTCTGATAATGTGAAACACAACACCGTTTACTCCCTGAGTATCAGCCATGAGGAACATCTGGAGTCAACAGAGTCACTGGGAACTGAGGCACGAGTATCATCTGTGGGAACTGGCTACTTCACACTCTCTACCTCCTATTCAAGGCTTCGCCATATCATCTGAGGATCTGTTCTGTAGGCTTTTTCTATAAGTCTTACTCCATCATGCTTTCTGCTGATAGAAATGGGCCAATTATGTGACAGGTGAAGGATGGTGTCCCTTTTGGCACATTTCACTTCTTCCCAATCCCAAAAATAATGTTATATATGGCAGTACTCATGATTCCCCTTGATTCTCAGTGAGAGACTTTGTGCCTTGTTTCTACTCTCTCCCTTGTGTCTGGTGAGTAGGAGCTTAGTCCAAGACTCTGTGCTTCTATTAGGCGGGGCCTCTGGGAATGAGGAGAAACGTAGCCTGGGCTGGAACTGGAGGCTTGTCACCACATCTCCTTGCCTTTCTTTGGAATTCTCTGAAGGGAAAGCAATTTTACACTTAGTCATGGTCAGGTTGAAAGCAAAGCTTTGGGCTTTTCCTGTCCATAGGTGCTACACTCTAATTCCCCTTTCTTCCTGATAACTCAAGTTACTTCCCTGGTTCTTTCTACAACTCTGATTTAGGGGAACCCAATTCTTGACCTTCTTTGCCCCCCGGTTATCCTTACTTCCTCTCGTTGTGATAGATGAAGGTCAATCTTGTTCCTTTCATCTAGTACCTGGACCATTCTCACTAGACTCTTCCTTCCTCCCTGGCCAATCCATACTTGTAGTGTCAGATCTGATACATGAATGGCCATTCTACACAGATATGTTTTGGCTTATTTAAGATATTGGATTCCCCAGAATCCTCGGCTCAGGACAGTGCTTGGGAAAGGGGTGTAGACAGAGTCTTTTATCCTGCAAGCCTATGGGGGCAGTATCTAATAAATATTATGAGCAAGTGTGTGGGTTACTTTTCATCCAGGTCTATTTGTAATCTTCCTTAGTTTCTATAAGCTGCAGAGCGAGAAGTGTTAGGAGATGGTTCTCTATAATGTTATGTTAGGCTCTATCATGACCCAGCCCTCTAGCTCAGGTTGCACTTCCTTTGGCAAAAGAATACTGTCTTCAGCAACTTGGTACTTCAGTCTAAACTTTTTACATTACAATTGATATTAATGATATATTGTTAACATCTTTTCTAAATTATTTAACTTTGAATTGACTTGTCTTTTCACAGTGGATCTAAGGACCATGGTTGCCATATATGTTATGGATATTCTTTTTAGGACACCTAGCTATCCTGGTTCACTTGGAAAATAATGTTTTAAAAATATATTTTTTATTTATTCTTTGGGGGAAAAGGAAAAGCAATTTACTATGGATAAAAAGGACAGAAGATACAATATTGACTGGACTTATCGATATAAAACTTCACTAATAACTTAGTTACTAAAGCTATGGTTTTAACTCTCCATGAACCTGTAGAGCTAGCCAGATTACTCCTAAAAGATATGCATATAAACATTCTCGGTTATCAACTTATTTGATTTATGATTTGAATTTATGTGTAAACTTGTGGTGAACTTTTTAACCATGATATCATGTGTTCTGAAAGATGTATAAGTGCTAAGGATCAAGAAGAAAAGAAAAATGTTTTTGACAGAACTGAACTCAAGAAGGACTTAGAAGTAAAGGTATGTAGGAGCAAGAGCATTGTTACACCAGAGCAGGAGAAGAGAGCACAATTAGAAGGAGAATTCAGGGAAAGGGTCACTCACCCATCTCAAAATCTTTAACCCAGAAATGTTCCTGTATAAAGTAAACACAGGGACAAAAAAAACGGAACAAAGACTGAAGGAAAGGCCATCCAGATACCGCTCCACCTTGGGATCCATTCCATATGCAGACACCAAACCCTGACACTATTGCTGATGCCAAGAAGTGCTTCCAGACAGGAGCCTAGTATGGCTATACTCTGAGAGGCTTTGCTAACACCTAACTAAGACAGATGCAGACACTACAGCCAACCATTGGACTAAGCCTGGAAAGCCCAGTAGAAGAGTTAGGGAAGGAATGAAGGAAATGAAGGGGATTGCAACCCCATATGAAGAACAACAATATCAACTACCCAGACCCCACAGAACTCCCAGAGACTAATCCACAAAGAGAATACATGGGTGGGTCCATAGCTCCAGCTACATATGTAGCAGATGATTGCCTTATCTGGCATCAATGGGAAGAGGGGCACTTGGTCCTGTGAAGGCTTGTTGCCCTAGAGAAAGGGGATTCGAGAAGGATGTGGTGGGAGTGGGTGGATGGGTGGGGGAGCACCCTCTTAGAGGCAAAAGGGAGAGGGGGTGGGATGGGTGGTTGCAGAGGGGAGACAGAGAAGGGGGGCAACATTTGGCATGTAAATAAATAAGATAATCACTAAAAGAAAAAGAAAGAGAATGTAGAGTGGAATAATATAGAAATTATAAGGCAACTTAAAATATTAGGAGAACAATGTGCAGAATGCAGAGGGAAAGAGGAAGAAAAAGAACATGCAGAGAGAACAGAAGGAGCAGGTGGGCTTCTTATCATGGGATAAAACAGGTCATTTCCAATAGCAAGGCAGGCTAGTCTTACTAAAGAGAACAAAGCTTTCTTCTTACAAACTTTTTTTTAATTCATTTAGCAATTTCTTTCTCTATGCAATAAAGATTGGAGCTCATTTTTCATCTAGAATGAATGAGTTCTTTATGCACTGGCACTTGGTCTTTTGCTCTAGATACATATATAAGTATGTAATTATGAGATAGTATATTGAGCCCAGATGGTTTGGAGATTTATGAATGTTTATGCATGAATCTATATATGAATTTATGTAAGTTTAATTCATATTTGCGAGTGTAAAAGTTTTTCCTTCTACAAGTGTGACTCTCTTCTCCTGGTTCAATAGAAGTTTATTGCTCCAAATAAACTCCCCCTAGCTTAACAGGGGAGAGGAATCTGGATAAGAGGGAAAAGGCTCTAGCAATTAATCCTTCATTTAATCCCCCATTGCTTTAGGAGGAGGTGCTAAATGCTAGAGACTCTTGCCTCAGAGGAACTCAGACAGGCAAGTCACCTACTGCAGCAAAGTGACTTAGATTTCAGATAATTAAATGTTTTATTATTATACAGCAAGCCTAAATATCTCTTAAGAACAAGTCTTACACCCACAGATGTTCTTTCCCCTCCCCTGCCTCAAGAGGAACCAACAAGAGAGAAGAACAGCCGGGGCTGGCCCTCAGCAATGGATCACTAGGATTAATATAGTAAATGTGGCCATCTCACCAAAAGTAATCTAAAGATTCATAGCAATTCCCACCAAAATCCAACACAATTCTTTAGATACCTTGAAAGTGCAGTTCTGAACTTCATATGGAAAATCAAAAAACCCAGGATAGCTAAAACAATACTGTACAATAAAAGAACTTCTGGAGGAATCATGATCCCTGATTCAAGCAGTACTAAAGAGCATTAGTAATAAAAATTACATGGTATGGATATAAAAACAGAAAGACTGACAACAGAATCAAAGCGAATATACAGAAATAAATCCACACACATCCACCTGATTTTTGACAAAGAAGCCAAAACCATACAATGGAAAAAAGAAGGCGTCTTCAACACATGGGGCTGGTCTAGCTATATGTCTGCAACTAGACAAATTCAAATATATCCATATTTATCACCCTGCAAAAAACTCAAGTCTAAGTGGTCAATGATCTCAACAATAAACTGAAAACCCAAAATTTATAGAAGAGAATGTGGGGAATACCCTTGAATATACTGATTCAGGAGACAACTTCCTGAAAATAAGAGCAATAGCTCAGGCACTACAATTAATAACTTATGTAACTGAAAAGGTTCTGTAAAGCAATAGACTGTCAACAGGACAAAATAGCAGCCTACAGAATGGGAAAAGACTTTCAAAATCCTAAATCTGACAAAGGAGTAATATCCAAAATATATAAAGAACTCAAGAAATTTATACACCAACAAACCAAATAATCCAATTTTTTATCTGGAAAAACTCAAAATCATACTTTTAATAACCAAAAGGTTCCCTAGTAAAAGCATTTACACTAAAATTTCTATGGAAATGATCAATCTTTCAGTTGAAAAAGATAATAGTAACTACCAAAGTAAAGATCAACACAATATATCAAGATCAAAACATTAATTCAAAATTCTTATCAATTATGAATTATCATTTTTCCATGAAGATGCTGATAAAAAGTCAACAGCAACTTAGAACTAAAGGTCAATCCATTTCAAGGGTACACAGAGTAAACAAAGACTCAAAACAGTAACAACAAAAGTAACCCAAGCCAATCATGTGCTGGGAAGGGTAGTTCCCATAGAAATTGTTCTATCAAGTCACATTAGGGTCAAGACTCTTATTTATAAAAATTTTTAAATAGAACAAATGTGGAAGAAAGGCTTATTTCCTAAATAATCAGCTAGACTTTCACTTATAAAAACTATTGTATTTAAATGGGTATTTTTATTTTGAAAAAAGTTGTTATATACATATACTAAGAATATTTACTCTCTGTATGCACATATCAAGATAGAAAAACATGGGTAATGAAGACAAGGTTAAATAAATAAATAAATAAATAAATAAATAAAGGACCAAAATAAGAGGGCACACACCTGTGACCAGCACTTACACACAGGATCACCACATGATGGAGAGCAGCTTAGGCTGCCCAACCAGACCTGTCAGAAAGGAAGAAAGAAGGGAAGAGAAGGAAAGGAAAAAAGGAGAAAGCATGGACTCTTCATTAAAACATAAATCTAAGCTGTATGCAGGCAATCAGATGTTCTAAGAAAAATCAGCAGATGTTTCCTGAATTTCCCATCTCATACACTGTTCTCATGTTAAGTCCTGCCATTAAACTAAAAAGTTCCATACACATCTGGAGGAACAAGTCTCTTATCCCAGCACTCTGGAAGCTGAGGCTGGAGGACTGCCAGAAGTTCATTGCCTTGCAATACATTGTGAGTTCCAAGCCAGGTCAGCCATGGGTAGAATAAGACAACTTTTAGGGAAAAATGGAAGAAAAGAAGAGAGGGAGTGCAGCCTGTTTTGACTGAATGAGGCTTGCTCTGGAGACCCAGTAGGACACTCTACATGGACAGAACACGGAGCCACATTCCCAGAGACAGGTGCCTGAAACCACAGAGCCCCCAACTCCATAATTCTGTGACTACAAGTCATGCAGACAATGTCCCAAGCTTTTGCCATTCTGGCTAGACTCCACCACCACCGTTACCTGACTACAGCCAGGTATGCCTCTTCCCACAGTTACCTGATAGCCCACTCCACTATAAAAGAGCTGCTTGGCCCCTCCTCACTCTCTTTAAGCTTTCACTTTCTTACTCTCATCTCTAGCTCTCCTTCTCTCTCTCCCTTCCCCACTCCCTCCATGTGGCCATGGCCAGCCTCTCTCTCTTTCAACCTTCTTTCTTTCTCCCTGCCATTCTACAATAAAGCTCTAAAACCATAGACTGTCTCTGCTCATCTGCTTGAACAATGGGATAGGCTTTCCCCTAAGGAGCAGAGTCTAACCTCCCTCCAGAAGGCCTTCCAGCACTCCAAGGAGACCAGACCAAGGAGTCTCGCCCAAGTGGGAACCACACAGTGCCCCCTCTCCCCCTACCCTCTCCTCCCTTCAGTCCCATGGCTGATGGAGCTGCCCCAGGGGGCCCCCATTCTGTCCTCAGCTCTTCCTCAGTGTCCAGGGTGTCTGGATTGCCTGAGGCTGAGAACCTGGTACCTAGGACTGCTCCTTGTCCACCACCTGCTGAGCTTTCCCACAGCCAGACACCCACCAGGGTTTGTGTGGAAAGCATGTGGCAGTCCTTCCATGTCCACCTGCCCAGAGCACCGGAACTCTGGCAGGATGCGGGTTTTCTCCCACTCCCTTTATTCCCCTATGCTCCTTGCCCCAAAAGGGAGGAAGGAAGGGAAGGAGGGAGGAAAGTAAAGTCACCTGTATTAAAACATTGACAAGTTCTGTCCATTCCACAGAATATCAAAGGTCTGGCTCTCTACACTTGGCCTTGTGTTTAGTCACAATCATATTCTACAAATCACAGATGCTGAATGTTCCAGTCACCCACCTTGGATGATTCCGTAACTCTATATGCTGCCCCACATCCTACTCGATATTTTGGATTTATCCTTAATTGCTTCTAGCAACAGATCCAGTAGTAATTGGGCATTCAGAACAAGTCCTACAACATCCAAGAGATCATAACATCTTTGAAAAGGGAACAAGAGACCCTAAACAGCATTCCTGAAAAAACAAAGATGCAAAATGCCATAAGAGACTGAAAAGTGGCCCAGAACCACAGGAGGCTCAGGAGAAATGACACATAAAGGGTAGCAGGTAATGCTGGCCCCATTGTCTATTCAGAATCACAAGAACCCAAAGAGACATGACACATGAATGTTAACAACTAATACTTAGCCAAATGGCCTTTTTTTCTTTCATTATAAAGAGCACTGACAATCAAAGGTGATGGTGATATACACCTTTAATCCCAACACTTGGGAAGCAGAAGCAGGTGGATCTCTGAGCTCAAGGCTAGCCTGGTCCACAGAGAAAGTTCCAAACAGCCAAATCTACACAGGGAAAGCTGGCCTCAAAAAAATAATAAAAAACATTGACAATCAACTTTAACAACTGAAAAAGAGATCTGAAAATTAAATAATAGTACTTGGTGATGGAGAAATGGCTCAGTGATTAAGTAAGAACACTGTCTGTTTTTCTAGAGAATGTGGGATCGATTCTCAGAACCCTATGGCAGCTCATAACCATCTGTAACATCAGCTCTAATGCCCTCTTCTGAATTCTACAGGTGACAGGCATGCACATGGTGCATAGATATACATAAAGGCAAAACACCTATAAACATAAAATCATAACTTTTTAAAAGTAAAAGGTACAAATCATAGTTCTTTATCAACACTAACTTCCTAATTTTTATCATCATATGGAAGTTACCTAAATAGGTGAATTTTCATTGCTTTTAAGAAGTTCAGACTAAAGTACTGAAATACTCAGGGTCAATCATTATCTCTACAACTTAATCTCAAAAAGATTTAGAAAAATAATAATGCAGAAAAATACAAAGAAAAAAATAAAATGTTTAAACAAAGTAGTGAAACAGCAAATCTGAGTGAAAAGTATGAGAATTACTTGTAGCAGAATTATTTCCATAATCTATTTATATAATAAATAATATAAATACAAATAATTATATGAGAAACTACTATCACTGGTTATTTAAAAATACAAATTAAAACTACAGTTAGACACTATTAAACCCCCACAAAGAATCACCTAACTGTGAAAGTTATAGATACCAAGTGTTGAGGATATGAAGCTACTGAAAATCTAAAATACTAATCAAAGGAATGGAAAAGGGCACAGCAGCTTATAAAATCCTCCAGAATATTTTCAAGAGGTAAGCATATACTCAGCACAGCTAGAAAAATGAAAACATAATCACACAAAACTGAATGCAAATATTCATACCCAATTTATATATTTACCAAACACTAAAGGCAATTCAAATGGGTAAAGAATGGTATATCCTATTTAATGAAATACAGTACTATCCATTGTAGATGTCACTTTTATTTTCTTAGATGAAGTGATGAGATAAGAGTCATACGCAAGCTGTGCAAATACACAGCTTGGGCTGAGACCAGAGCATTTCCTTCTCTGTTCTAACTATCCCTAGGCCTAGGCCTAGAAGCTTCAAGCCTCTGTACAATCTAATCTTTCTTACTGACTGGCTCAATCCAGCTTTTCTTGGTTTTTCAGAGTATGAGGTTCTGCTTGGTCTCATGCTATCTCTAGACTCATGCTAATTCTTGGACTCATGTTAACTCTGGCTCATTCCGTCTTCACCTGTGTCTAGCTTGTTCTATCTGCAACCTTTCCCTGTAAAATTGTCATGGTAAAACTGCCATACACACACATAATACCCACACCTCTCCCCCTTCCTCACGTACTCCTTCCCTCCCTCCTGCCTTCTCTACCTCTTGCCCTCTCTCACTATCTCTGCTCTTAAGTATCCTCTCTTCCCTGTCTGTTCTCCCTAGAGTTAAGTATATCCTATCTGTGACTCATTTTGTCAAAATTTTCTGATTCATCACTTTGTCTGCTCCTCAATTAGATGTCATTGTTAGGGATTAAAGGGGTGTGTGTCTACATTCCAGTTGTATCACAGAGACTGGAAATTCTTCTCATATGTGATCCCTTGCCCGCACAGCCATATTGTTGGATTAAAATTCCTCTATATCCATCAATAAAAAGAGATAGAGCATCAATATATACAACAATATAGATGAATTCTAAAAGCATTATGCTGTTTTGTTTTGTTTTTAAAAGAGTAATCTCATATATTGTTCCACATATCCAGGATATTCTGTGAAAAGTTAACTATGGATAACAGATCAGTGGCTCTCAGGGGCTGAGTTGGGGATGAAAAATTAAAACTGAAACAAAGACTGGTATGGTAGTCATATGCCTGTAACCCTAACACTTGGGAGGCAGACACAGGATGATCACCTCTAGTTCAAGGCCACATCATGAACTACATAGGGAGACCCTGTCACAGAACAAAAACAAAAATCAGGAAGATGTAATTTGTAGGTTGCGACTTGATGTTGTAGCCTCATTGACTCCCAAGTCTTAGAAACTGGAGCTACAGGGATGGCTCAGCAGCTCAGAGTACTTGCTATACAAGTGTTAGACCCTAAGTTCAAATTTCAAGCACCTACATAAAACCACAGGCATGGCTGTGCATCAGTGACCTCAAGGATATGGTGGCAGAGACAGAATGACTGAGGTTCAGTAAGATAAATCTGTGTCAAATAAATAATGTAGAAAATGATAAAGCAGGATTCCCTACGAATTCCTCTCTATATATGCACAGGCTCTTACATGCAGGTGTAAGACACATGCAGGTAGACACACACACACACACACACACACACACACACACACACACAAATCTTTAAACTGAACTTTACCATACATGAAATTTTAAATAAATATTTTATATTCACAGAAAAGTATTTCTACAGATATTTTATTCTCATGTGAATAACAAAGTCTAGATAGACAGAATACTTTCATTTTATAAATGAAGCAACAGGCATATAGTAAATGAGTGATCATACAAATTATATGTGGTAGGACCAAAACTGGAGAATAGATATACTAATTCTACTTCAAAGCATCCTACGAATTTCCTCATGTCTCAGTCAATCTTATGGGGAAAATATGTCCCTAAAATCCAAAGAGAACCATATATAAGACAGAATAAAAAGTAAAAATATTGTTATTGGAATATGACAACTTAGGATTTGGTTGTGATCCTTAAGGAATTAAAAGTTCCTCACTGTAGAAGTCTGACTTGTGATCCACAGGCAACAAATAATGATTCCTTCCATGGAACCTTAATCTTTTAATACTAAGACAAGACCTTAGCAGATAACCTTGCAGTGACTGCTCCAATAAAACATCATTGGTCTTCAGCACTGCCCTGGACAAAAGGGCAGTGTAGTGCACAATGGGTTTTGCAGCTTTAAATAAACATTTTCAAGTCCCAAATACTACTACCACCCAAAGGTAGAAAAACAAGAGAAAAATCTTTAAAATTAGCTTTCAGTTTCAAAAATCAAAGGAAGAAGAAACATCCTGTAACAGTTTCTCTAACAAAAACATTTAAAACGTACATCTGTACCAAAAATAGTATACATCACCTAAAAACAATGGTGTGGTTTCTTCTAAAGTGGTTGCATTAGGATCAGCTCCAGCTTCCAAAAGAATCTGTGTGATTCTCCAATGTCCTTGACTCACAGCAAGATGCAATGCACAGAAGCCCTCAAAAGTCTTTGTCTTAATGTAGTTTTCAGATGAATCTGTGGAGGAAGGGAAACCCATTAGCCAAAAGATTATCACTCCTACTTCTTGGGCATGATAAACAAAGACTATATGTGAAGTTGAATGGAAAAGTAAAGTACCAGTGAGTCAAGGGAGAGCTGTAAAAGGAACGACTCCAGTGCGAACAGCCCTTTGGTATTCTTGCCACAGAAACTATGCTCAAGTACTGTTACCACTCTAGAGGCAATGGGACCTAGGAGAAAGAGGTCAATAAATAAGGAGGACTAGAGTCTCATGCAATAGCCAACTTCATTTATAGCATTAGACAATCAGACTTCTTAAGAAGAGTCATGTTAGTGTACAATTACAAGGACAAGCCACACATGGCAAAACTTATTTTCCCATAGGGGCAATAAACAGTTGTAATAAATAATCTGAAGTAAATTCACTCTTATCCATTAAACCTGGGAGGAGTAAGGAACATAATTCCATGATCTAAAGAAACTGACATCACAGGACTCTTGTCTTGTTTTCTTGGAGTTTTCTCACTACCACTCAGAATCTCACACAACTTCAGGTTTTACAACTCTTACTAGCTGTGGAGCAGAAGAGGCGAGTGGCAGGAGCTGAAAGGCAAGATTCAATATAGATAGACTATCAAAGATTTGCTTAAGCAAGACTTATTGAAATATTAATTTGATTTTATTTCCAAATTTATTTACAATTTTCAATAAGGAAAATCTCTAGTATTACTTCCTTCTATTCAGTTTTTAATACCTTTTAATTCAACTTCACATGTGCACATGTGTAAGGAAAAGGGATTGAATACACATATGTTAACATTGTTCAGTGGCCAAATGTCAACCTCAAGTACTGTTCTCAGGATCACAATTCATTTTCACTGAGAAAGGGAATTCACAAAAGGGAGCTCATCTATAAGGTGCAAATCACAGCATAGCCTGCTTTATGCTCCATTCTCAGGAGAAATCTTGTCTGTAAGATTAAAGTGTTCTCAATTTAATAGCTCATAAAACAAACTGAGGGATTACAATGCCCCATCCCCTATCAAACAGTGGATTCAGTGGTGGGAATAATTTGAAGCAGGCCTTGTTTGATCCTAAAATCTATGTGGGAGCCTAGCTTTGTCCCTAGTGAACCCCAAGTAAGAATTTAAATCTTTATTATGCTAATAACAGGGTTTTTTTTTAAATCTCCTGATTATGAAAGCTGTCTTTCCTCTGTCAAAGAAAGGATGGAGCAGGAGACAGATGATAGAAGTTGGCTCTTAGTTGAGGGTATGGTCTCTGCCATTGTGTCGCAGGCACATTCTCAGTTGCTGCCACTGCTGCAGCTGCTGCTGCTTTCTTCTTCTTCTTCTTCTTCTTCTTCTTATTATTATTATTATTATTATTATTATTATTATTATTATTATTATTATCATCCTTCTCTTTCTCCTCCTCCTTCTCCTCTTCCTCCTCCTCCTCCTCCTTCTCCTCCTCCTCCTCCTCCCCCTTCTCCCTCCTCCTTCCTCACTCTCCTCATGGGTCCTGCCTCAGGACTCAAGCGCAGGAACCTTCTTCTGTCCCACTCTCTTCTCCCAATCCCAGGCTGTAGGCATCTTTATTAACCAATCAGGGATAACTTGGGTATAACAAGGTTTACATAACATTATTTGGTGTATGTGAGGATCTCCTCATTGGGGACAACCCAATCTCATGGGTCAGAAGTTAGCATTTGAATACCAGACCAACCTCCTACATTTCCCTCTTTTTGTCTAAATAAAAAGGCTCTTTCTCTTACAATAATGAACAATATACAGCAGGAACAATTGTAACATAATTACGAAATCTATGGTATAATATTTATATTCACAAAAGTCCAATCTACTTATATTTGGCAACTTAGAAGAAAGTATTCTATTATCTATCCTATCTTGGTTAGTTTAGGGTTCTGTACATAAATCATTTTCTTATTATCATCTTAAGCATTTAAATTCTCTTTTATAATTTACAACTACCATCCTTAAAACACTATTTATAATTCCCCTCCAACCTTCATTAAAACCTTGTCTAGGACCCTCTAACCTTTATTTATCTTCCTTAAAATAACTTCTTAAGACTTCAAAATATTTTCCTCGACCCTTTTTAATTAAAGTTTAATTGTGAAACTATCACTATCTGTTTTTCAATCCCATCAGAGACCTGAGAAGGAATAAATATTACCTGAGTAAGTAGAAAATATAAACAAGCAGCTTCCAAGGCTATAGAAAAGGCAGAGAAATGGCTACCTGAACAGTTCCCCAGAATTGTCTCTATAACATTGGTGCATCCATCTTTAGCCTTCTGCCCTAGTGCATCTGACAGACATTTTTGTGAAGCAGGAAATATGAAGGATTTGCTTACCCTGTCTTGGCAGAGTTCAGCAGCAGACTTTGCCTGTGTTTGTTTGCCCATTTGGACAGCATTCTGTCTGCAGAGGGAATAAGGCATTTTCTCTGCCCAGTGGCAGCTTGCGACATTTGAAAACATCTCCTAATTCTTCGATAATCATTTTTTTTTTTTGAAGTCAAATAGGGTGCTGCCAGGAGCTGACATGTCTCAATGTCAAAAAGGTCTTAAATTAATAAAAAAAAAAAATCTTTAAATGCCATATTCTCAGTCTCTGAGGTTTCTGAAGACCATCTATCTACTCATGGTATATCTGAACAAGCAAATATTGCTTGTTTCTAGATATTCATAATCTGTTCAACCACGTGATACTCTAGACTAGGTATCTGACATGACCATGAATTTGACTGTCTGACTATTAACTTGTATTTCTTAACCATCAGTCTAACAGTTTACAATAGACGCTGTTAAAGAACTAGGACTACTCCTCATATTTTTAAATGAGTTGCACAGGCATAATAGCTACACAAGTGTTGAAACATACATAAGTTATGAAATACCAAAATCAACCTTAAACATTGTATCAAAATCCAAAGACTTATACCAATGAAAACCTTAAACCTGTATCAATATACAATAATCCATATTAATGTAAACAAAAATGACATTATTTGAGACTAGCAATAGTTAAATTGAAGAGTAGATGAAATAATCTATCCTTTTATACTATTCTTCCTATATGATATCTCTATACCTGTGTTTTCTTCTCAACATTTTATCTAAGAAAAAGGTAGAGAAAAGGAAAAAAAGAAAAGAGAGAAATCACTGGGTCTAAGCTCCCTATTGAATCCTCCCTTCCCAAGACTATAACTATTTTGTAACTACTCCTTTAAATGACAATATATCCATAACTCATAAAATGACCAAAATTATCTGCCACAGAAGGACCTCACTTGGGTCTCCGATCCACGGGCAAAACTCGGGTTCAGTTACAGGTGAGCAAGGAGTCGGCAAAAATAGGGTGACAAACAAAGCGAGTGTGGTATCTGAATGCAATTTGTCAAATCGAGCATCAGAATTTTTATACAGAAGAAAATAGGGAAGTTATATAGAACAGAGGAATGCAAACACAGAAGGACTGGCAGGAACCAACTGGGATAGAATACAATGTTAAAAACTGGGATCAAAAACAGCTCCACCTAAGGTCCACTTAATCTTAGAAGCCAGGGGCAAGGGCTTCATGCCCTTGCCATTGTTCCTATTCTAGTCTATTGTATAGTTCACCTTCCTCCTAGGTCACTGTATGGGTGTAACTCAGCTATCTATAGTTCTAAGTATCTACTCTGGATCCTCCTTAGATCAGACTTCCTTCTTCCTAGATAATGGTAAATTCCTGTGTAGGGCAGTGAGCTATCCATTCCCAGGGTCAGTTCAAGGACTGACTGGCTAGGATTGGTAAAGAATCTAACTTAGCTATATGTCAAAAATTCAATCCTTAAAGCACTTATAATAAAGCAATATTAAGGGAAAGCACACAGATCCGTTTACCAACTACAGCAAGGACATTGGAGCATTCGTTATACAGGATGCCATGATTCCAGGAGACTAAGTTTACATGAAATTTTCACCTCAGCACAGCACCCAGGTTTTCAGGGCCTGTTGCGCTTGTCACTACTGGAGTGGATGTAGCAACTATCCATCCCAAACTAAGGGATTCAGACGATGGTCTTTTTGAAATTGCTTCCTGCTGATTTGGAGCATAATATTTCTTTTTGGGGGCCCAAGAAAATTGAAAAGATCTTTAAGTCTTAAGAAAGCCAGCTGCAACATTTCTTCTATACTCTTTGGGTGCTATGAAAGTTTAGATATTTGTAAAGTCTTAGATGGATCAGTCTGTCAGGCTAGACAACGTAGGATGTTGGAACAAGTATGTCAGAGTCTTACCATCCTCTAGATGAATCTTATTAGATCCTGTTCCAAATTATTGGTATTTGGCCCTTTTGTTCTGAAAATATATAAGCTATTAAATGTAACATGCATTTTTGTAATAACAATGTAGGGAATGTAAAATGCACATAGATCATATAAAGATCAAATTTTTGTTCTTTGTCTGAGAAGGTGAAAGACATCTATCTTTCTTGAGCTAGTAACCAAAACTGCAATATAAATTTTTATCTTTGCCATATGAAAGGATGGCATGATGAGTCTTGAGGACTATTTAGCCAAAAAAATGCATTGACTATGTAGAGCTGAAGTTTTTCCTGGACACATATACACATCTCAGTCAGTTTCAGAGTAGTTTCAATAGAGTGTTGGTATTACACTACCTGGTTTATTCCTTTTGATTTTTCTTTTCCTCCTGTCTGTAGTAACGATCCTCTGGAGGTCTCCCTCTATCAAATCTGATCCTTAATAGTTTGGATTTGATCCCCAAAGCCTTTTCCCCTTTTCTGTTGACACAAACAAAGCTTCTCTCCCAACATAATATACCTTTTGTCCAGAAGTTTAAAGTACAAGTATAAACTGATCCAATCTGGCAGCCCCTTTCATGCAGGTCTGTTCCATTTTTACTTTTTTCAAGAATATATACAATATTACTAAAATCCTTGAACATATAACCATGTTTATGTTGACAAATCAAAACAAGACTGTGCAAAGTCCAAATAGCCTTCTCTACAGTGATATATATTTGTGGGTCTGCATTTTCACCTGGCTGCTGGGGTGTTCAAACCCCACCAATATGCAGCAATCGGAGGCAAAATGCAGGGTGTTTAGCTGTGTTTTTTCCTCATCACTGGCGTACCAACATGCCATTCAGGGAAGGCAAAACACAGTCTAAGATAGGGGTTCCAACCCGTATTTCTCCAGGTGAGAAACGGCAGGGGCTGGGATGGATGCAGTAGTTCTCAAACTCCTGGGCACCCAGACACCACTGAGAACCTCATGGAGTTGAGAACAGTGGTCTCCATCCTCCAGTGTACCCCCACTGGGAAGCTTGTGGAGTTGGGAATGGAGTCTGCAGGACAGGGAAGAATCCGGTTTAGCACCAAGTGAGTGCCAAGAGGCATAGGCATGACCCCTGTATGAGGAGGGCCTCGCCCATGGTGGTCCTTGATAAAGGAGACAATCCTTGCTTGTCCCAACTGTTTTATTCATGGTAGATAAAGATGCATACATCTTACTCAGTGTGGACCAGAGATTAAACACCTTTTGTAAGAAGGAATGCCCAGGAAGGAAAGCTCATTGGTTAAACACTCGAGGCCTATCTAGACAACTCATTAGCATGGAGAAGTCCAATTTCTATGCTACATGACTGGTTGTCATGGTCCTCTTAGTATGGTATTGTGCACCACCTGGTTGGGAGCTAGTTTGAACTCCTGCCATTCTCAATTACGAGACTTATTGGGGTTCTGAACTTTCTACTACCTTACCAGTTCTTCTATGTGGTAGCACAGTCCATTGCCCCACATATATTTATTATTTATTGAGGCAGGGTTTTTCTGTGTAACCAAGGCTATCTTGAATTTTCTCTGTAGATCAGTCCAGTGTGATTCACAAAGAACATATCTGTCTCTGTTTTTGCTTTCCTTAGCAGATCTTACCAGCAAGTGCCAACACAACCAGCTCAAGCATATTTTTAAGTAAACTATACCTGTTTAGATGTCTGAGTTCTGTATTTTGTGCTAGGCTGAGCTGTCATTAGTTCTCCTATGGGAGTCCCACATCTTAAGGAAACTGGTTGGCAGTTCAGAGCAGCATGACACCCTATTTCATGAGCTCTTGACTATGGGAAGCATGCACACAGCTCGCATGTTCCCAGCCTTTAAAGAAGAATTCTGATCCTGGTTGTCAACCATCAGCTCTAGGAGGCATGAATAGAGCTCCATGACCTTGGCAGCCCCTGCCAGTCCTGTGTTTGCTTGGATCGGAGGCTTAGTGTTCCACCTCTGGGTGAAAACATAGCAAAGCCTGGATTACAGTCAGCCAGGGGTACAGCTGTACGTTAATTTGACCCCAGACCCCCTTGAAACCACTCATGCCAAACTAGCATGCATTTTGACACTATCTGGAACATTGCAAGGCTTGGGGAAAAAACAACATTTCGAAGGAAATGTTGCCCATCTCCCATCTCCCATCCCCCACCCAATGCTATTGTGGCTTCTATCTTAAAGGAACAACATGCCTTTTACCTAGGATATATAAAATTTTAACTTGGGTTATAAGTAATTTCTCGCCCCACATTGGGCACCAAATTGTTGTAGTTATTATTATTATGAGGGTTTGCTTCACCTCCTTGTTGCCTTATCTATTTATTAGGAGTTTCTAGCCAACTTAGACCATATAATTCCCAAATAAAAGACACAAAACCTGATAGATTTATAATAAGCTTAAAAGTATTAGAGCAGCAGCTGGCCCCACAATACCCAGAGGCAGCTCCACTCCCAGGCACTCCAATGCGCCCAGGATCAAAGAATCACAACTGAAGAGGCCACAACATCTGTACACCAGCACTGGGAGTAACAGGACTGGTGGGACCGGGACCCAGGCACGCAGGAACTCCACCAGACCAGTGGCACAGTTTTTTTCTGATATGTCTGGGCGGGCACCCTGAGTAGACCTTGGGTGCTAACTCTGCAGCCAGCTCCATAACACCCAGAGGCAGCTCTACTCCCAGGTGCTCCAATGCTCCCAGGATCAGAGGATCCCAGGATCCCAGGAGCTTGGTCACACCAGGATCTCAAGGTCCCAAAGGCAACTTGACTCCCAGGAGCTCAGACACACCCAGGATCTCAGGATCGCAGGATCCCTAAGACATCTTAACTTGGAGGAGTTCTGACACAACCAGGATCACAGGAAGGAAAGGCTCCAGTCAGATATACCTAGGGCAAGTAGCACTAGAGATAAACACATGGCAGGAGGCAAGTGTAAGACCATAAGCAACAGAAACCAAGGTTACTTGGCATTATCAGAACCCAATCCTCTCATCAATTCTCCCAGCATAGCAAGTCCTGGATACCCCAATACACTGGAAAAGCAAGATTCAGATCTACAATCACTTCTCATGATGATGACAGAGGACATTAAGGAGGACATAAATAACTCCCTTAAAGAAATACAGGAGAACACAGATAAACAGAAGCCCTTAAAGAGGAAACACAAAAATCCCTTAAAGA
>NW_018392846.1:13519-14538 GCF_900095145.1 Mus pahari | reverse complement strand
GAAAATACACCCTAGAAGAAGCAAGAAAGTAATCTTTCAACAAACCCACATAAACGTAATTCCACCTCTCACAAGAAAATTAACAGGAAGTAACAATCACTTTTCCTTAATATCTATTAATATGAAAATTAATATTACCAACATATCATAATCGACTGAAATTCAAAAATACAAGAAATTAGAAATTTGTCAGATGTCACCCCAAAATTTGGTAATTGGAGAAATAGGTCCAATACTGTACAATGCATATACACTTTCTGCTTATTTGTACCTGACTGGGTCTTGCTGTGTGCCACATAATGGTCTTGAAATCATGCTTCATCTATCTCAAACTCTCTATTAGTAAGACAGTTTATTTGATGTTTTTACACTATACTCTGGTTTTCAAAACAGCATACATATTTCAAAATTATTTATACAGCCAAAAGAAATGTAGTTTGGGAGGTGGATTATAAGAGAACACTAAAGAATTAGACTGAATGCTTTGCTGGATATTTATAATTCTTGTATCAATTTTGAAGAAGAGGATTTTATAAGTTACTCTTATTCTGAGATGAATGCGTTTCAAAATCATCCCAGCCAATGAACCAGAATCTTACCCTCACCTAACATCTGTGCCACCTTCCAATCAGCCATTGTTCATTGAAACAGTTGATGAATCACTTCATGGGTAGACAATCTGAATACACACACAATTTCTTAAATGAATGTAACCTGTTCCCTGTGGGTGAGAATGATGACAAACACTCGAGTCAAATAGCTTTGATTGTAGCAGGAAATCTGTATCCAAAATCATGCCTATAATTCATTCCTTGGAGCATCAGAACTATCAACTCTTAGCTTATCTACTATGGAGGTAAAATCTTTCGGTAATGTGAGGGACGTTCAAGTACAAACTTTTTACAATGAACTCCAATGTCCAAAAACTGTTATTTTTTTAATTATTATTATTTTCTTTATTTACATTTCAAATGCTATCACGAAAGTTCCCTATACCCCCGCCCCCGTCCCTGCTCCCC
>NW_018392846.1:0-12724 GCF_900095145.1 Mus pahari | reverse complement strand
TATCCATTCCTCTATTGAGGGACATTTGGGATCTTTCCAGCTTCTGGCTATTATAAATAAAGCTGCTATGAACATAGTGGAGCATGTGTCCTTATTAGCAGTTGGAAGATCTTCTGGGTATATGCCCAGAAGAGGTATTGTTGGGTCCTCCTGTAGTACTATGTCCAATTTTCTGAGGAACCGCCAGCAAAAAATGTTCTTATTTTGTGTTTTTACCAAGATTTGAAGCACTACTAAAAACAAAACAAAACAAACAAACAAACAAAAAGACTTTATCTATTCATTAAAAAAACTAATAGTGATAATTATTTTAAAATATCATACAGCTAATATATTTGTAGTTATTTATATTGAGAAAAACATGTATTTTCAGTATTATTGTAGACAAACATCTATATAAGACTGTTCAATTGATTGTTTTTATATCAAAAAATAAGTATTTTATAATACTTATTTTTGTTATTACAATATTTTATAAATTTTAAAGAATATGATAAAAAACTAAAGGTATTGCAGGTTTTGATGTGGGGGGCTCTTCGGAAGGAGTTGGGGTAAAAAAGGGAAATAAGAATATGATGTAAGTCTATTTACTTAAAATATGTTTTTAAATGTTACCAAATTCAGATAAATTGAAGTCATGTATCTTTTCTCACCATAATGCAATAAAACTTGGATTAACCAAAAAAAAAAAAAAAAAAAAACCAGTATTAGTGCTAGGAAAGTATCAACCTTCTATACTATTGTGTCTATTTCTCTGAGGTAAGCCCTGAGACAAGTACTTTACCAACTGTCTTCCCAGTCCTTATATAGTCCTTTTCTAATTTAAGATCATTTAGTAGTTAATGAAGATCACGCTTATAAAAGAAAGAAAAACATTTCAAAGAATCAGTTACTAAACAGTTATATACAATTGACAAAAAGCCTAGGAGTTAATTTAAGATGAAAATTCTGATAAAAAACTAAAGATTCTGGTTAATATGGAAATTATGTAAATATGTATATAGAAAAATACTTTAAAATGCACAGCAATCAAATTAAGAGGTTTCTTCTTACCTCTGCTTTTATATATAAAAAATTCTAAGCCCAAAAGATTCAAAGATAAATGGTGAAGGCCATTTATCTTTAACAAGTAAGAATAAACAAAATAAGGATATTTTTTCTTGAATAATACAATTGAAATTAACTCTACTGACAAAACTGGTCATCTATTTTAAGTAATTCGTATAATTGTAACTCAATGATAAAAGAGGCAGTGTAAGCCTAAACCCTCAAAACACACCTTGTAAGTACTCACAAATGTAGCCTCACATTTTACAAGATACTCACCAAAGTGCCTTATCACAAAAAGTGTTGCAGAAGTGATCAGAATTAGATGCTTAATAAGATCAGTTTACTGAGAGATTCAGGTATAAAATACTGTGTATTTCAGGTATTAACCTTATAGTTTTATAGATATAAAAATACAAGAGAAACTAGAAACACTGTACACAATCAGTAACAGTTTAAATTTCAACATTAAACAAATAATTCTTCCCCAAATAATTAGAAAATATAATATGATTTCAACAAAAATTGTTGCTAGAGCTACTTGTTAGTTTTAAACTTGATAAAGGGACTCTGGTTGCTGATAATAGGTAAGAAAGGTAAAAATAACAAAAGAATTTAGAAGACAAAAAGTAAAGGAGGATCAAAATAAAGAGGAGCATAGGGTTTTGTGCAATAAAAACCATTCCTTAAAAGTTGGAAAAAGCAAAATAATGCGGTACTGCTACAAGCACAAAGAAGAAAGCACATTCAAAGGAAAGTGCCAAGAGAAGACACAGATAAGCATTTTTGGGGAAGAAGGAAGGATGTGCTCCAATACTAAAGGAAAGGAAGATTAATTCTTAATGTCTCCACTTAAATTTTTATATTATAACGTTTATTTACTTATTTACATACATGTGTATATATGTTCATGTGCCATACCATTCATGTGATGATCAAAGAACTTGTGGGAGTGAGGGATCAAACAGGTCATCAGACTTGATAGCAAAATCATATCAAAGGTCTCTTTGTTTTTAAAATCAACTACGTAGGAGGAAGGAGGAATCAAACAAACAAACAAAAAAACCTGAGCAGTGGTGGTACACGCCTTCAATCCCAGCTTGGGAGGCAGAGGCAGGTGGATTTCAGAGTCTGAGGTCAGCCTAGTCTACAAAGTGAGTTCCAGGACAGCTAGGGCTACACAGAGAAACCCTGCCTCGAAAAACAAAAACAAACAAACAAAAATACACACTGTGATACAGACTGTGACAAAAGAATTTAATTGTATCTAAATAATACCATAAACTCTTTAAGAAGGAGGGGACAAATGAATGTCCCACATAATTCTGAAAATAACATTATGACTATAAATAATATATTATAAACATTATATATACACTGTACATTAATTGATAATGGGTTGGTTTTTTTACAAGATAGAAATGAAGAATTCTAAAACTACATTTATACACAAGACCAAATCAAACATTGCACTGTAGATTTGCTGGAAATGGAGATTTCATTTAAGCAATGGAAAAGCCAAAATGAATCTAGAACATAATTCTAGTTTACAATCCTGTAGGAAAAAAAAAATTCTCAGCCTACTTTAATAAGTAAGCGTTCAACCTCTCCTCTGTTTATAAATATTTCTTAGAGGGCGATTTCAATCTTCTTCATTGTCAGGCTATCAGCAGTTCAATCCAGTAGCAAACACCACGCATGAATCAACAGCTGCAGTCCAGTCCACTTGGCAAACACTACACACAAACCATCAGCTACAATCTAGTCCACTCAATAGACACAACACATAAATCAGCAAGGGCAGTTCAATACAAAAGATACTATAAGGCTCCCCAACCAGTCAAGTCCACAAAAGTGACAAGAAGTCACAGGAACCTCACAAGAAGTTCTTTGGCCAGTTTCTCTCTATGAAGACACCATAAGCAGAGCTCAGCAATGCAGTGTAAGCCAAACCAATACATGTGTGTCATCAGCAAAAACTAATGAGGTGGAATAAGGCAAACCCTCTACCTCCCACTGTCTGTGGGATTATATTAATATTCCTTCTAAACATTATGTATCCTTTCACCTGTTTGCTATAGGAAAACATTCCTTCATGTGTCTGCTTAAGCAAAATATCCTTTCACCTGTATGCCCCAAACTGACTTTTCAAAGAAATGAGAAGTTTCCATTTCACAATCCAGACATTGGCACAAAAGCATTTAAAAGTACTAACTTAATAAACAGAAATGACTATAATTATGCACATATACACATATGAAGTATAACCCATGATTTCATTTTCTAATTCCAGAAATGGCTTAAAACCAATTACACACCAGTGGTATTCAGGCCCCAGATCTTGGTTTAGAATATCATTCTCCAATAGAAGAAACCAGGTCTCATAAAAATGGTTGATTCTAACACTTGATCTAAGAATATATAAAATGAACCTGAAGCATATTTATAGGGACACAAAGTAAAAAAAAAAACACTCAGAAAAGAAAAATTAAATATTTTGAAAGGACAGTGAAGCCTATCTAGCCGAGTATTTAAAACAATAATAATATTGTTCAAAGCAATAACCCAAAGTACAAAACCTGAGTCCCTATATACGAAAATGGATGATTGAATAAATGAATGATGAGAATGAAGAGATAAATCACCCAAACAACAATAGCAAGAAAAATTCCAGGGGTGGAGATTTAACTAAGTTGTTAGAGCACTGGCCTAGCATGTATAAGGTCCAGGTTTCAATCCCCAGCACTAGGGAGGGAAGAAATAATAATATACGTAGAGATTCATCCCATAAAACTAAAGATTTATTACCACCCCTTAAGTATAAACCACTGGTACATTTTGAATACATACACATTATACTAAAGGAAACAAAACTTATGACGTGGGGCTAGGGATACAGTTCAGTAAAAGAGCACCATCTGACTAGCACGTGGCCCTGAGATTTGGTCCCTAGCATAAAACAAACAAACAAACAAACAAAAAACCTCTGATGTACAAATCTATGTATCTATGATGTAAAGAAAAAGGAAAAAAAGGCATATGTATGTGTATGGAGGTCAGAGAACAATTTGAAGGAATCAGTTCTCTCTTTCCATTATGTGGGTACCTGAGATCAAATTCAGAACAAAAGGCTTGGTGGCAAGTGCCTAATCCACTGAGCGATCTAATCACCTTTTCCCCTTTACTTCTTAGAATTCTCAAAGGCAGAAATTCAAATGACTGAGAAACACAAAGAATTGTTCATCAGGGAAATGTAAATAAAAACTACTTTGAGATTCCACCTTACACCCATCAGAATAGGTAATATCAACAAAACAAGTGACACCTCATGTTGGGGATCATGTGGAGTAAAGGATTTCCATGTGGAGTATCATGGATTTCTGGTTGGAGTGCAAACTTGTACAGCCACTATGAAAATCAGTGTAGTGGTTTCTCAGTGAGATGGGAATCAATCTACATCAAGATTCAGCAATACCACTCTTTAGTGATACACCAAAGGACATTTCATTCTATCAAAAAAATACTTGTTCAACCATGTTCTATTCATAATAGCCAGAAATTGGAAACAATCTAGATGTTCCCCAACAGAAGAATAGATGAAGAAAATGTGGTATATTTACACAATGGAGTATTATTCAGTAAATGATGGAACTAGAAAAAATAATTCAGAGTGAAGCATCCCAAACTCAGAAAGAGAAACATGGTATGTATTTGCTTATATATGGATATCAGCTCTTAAATCAATGATAAGCAAACTACAATCCACGAACCACAAAGGTGACTTACAGGGACTAGGGGGAACAGATCTTGTCAGAAAAGGTAAATAGAATATATAGGGATGGATGAATGTGGGGGTTGAAATAAGATAAAATGTGAAGGAGGAAGGGTATATTAGTCAGGGAACTAATTCTAGAGTCAGAGAACATATGAAATGTCTTTCTATATTGAGGGAATTTATTATGATGACTTACAGTCTGTAGTCCAACTCCCCAACAATGGTCAGTTGTGAATGGAAAGTCCAAGAATCTAGTAGTTGCTCAGTCCCACAAGGCTAGTTGATTCATCTGATCAAGTCTGTAAAAGTAGGTTCCAACAGATGTGCTGGCAAGTAAATGAAAGCAGGTGAAGAAGAGTGAATCTTCCTTATGTAGGTCTTCAGCAGAAGCTGTGGCCCAGATCAAAAGTGTATACCACCATGCCTGGATCTGGGACTTGCTTTGTCCCAGGCTGACCTTGAATTCAGAGATCTCCTTGCCTTAGTCTCCTGAGATTAAAGGCATGTACTACCTTGCCTGGGTCTAAGCTTTTCATGGCCACTATGCCTCAAGATCTATATCCCAAGACCCAGATCAGAAACATGTGTCTTCCATCCTCAAGATCAGGATCATAGGTGAGCCTTCCAATTCTGGATTGTAGTTCATTCCAGCTATAGTCAAGTTGACAACCAGGAATAACCATTACAATCCACCCCTTGTCAATTTGACACAAATAATATCTCACATCCACATGAAACAATAACAAGCTCATGAATACGCCTAGCATGATATAACTATTCCTCAGACAATCAAAAATGGATTTGTAAATTTACAAATTTACAAATCCCTTGGGGCAATATCCCTTGGGAACATTCTTTTACTATCTCAACTTAAATATAGATTGATGTTAAAAATATTGGAAGGAAACACAAATAGCTATACAAATGTATTCTTAACAAAATAAAACAGAAGCATTCACATTACTTTATAATCTTCATTTCTGTAACTGGTCACATGGCTTTAGACGGTATTTATAACTACCTTCCTCTACTACCCATTCTGTATTTTCTCCACCCTCTGCAAGTACCTAGGCAGATCTTGGCTCTTTTTCTGGAGGAGAAATCCATATCTTCATTCCTGATGGGTCTGTGTCCTTTGCATCCTAAATGGATAAGGCTGTTGTAGTTTACCATTGACTTTAATCACAGGATATGGTAGTACTAAGAGACATGCTAATGGATCTCCTGCACTCCAGACATAATCCTTCTTTACCTCCATGTAGAGAGGCAATCCAATTTACCCATGGTAATCTGGATCTATCACCCCTCCTAATGTTGTTACTGCTTTCTTAGCCTGTTGGTTTAAGGACATTAAGGCCCAAAATGACCAGGGGAAAGTCTGAGCTTTCAGTTCAATGGAATGTTTGTTGGGGCTCCTAGTAAGAGTACCCCTCTCTCTGGAACCAAAACTTCTAGGTCACCATAACCTACGGTTGTGGGGACAGGAAGCAAAAAAATTTCTAGAGGGTAACTAGGAGTGATAGTGAATGGAACTATTCCCTTTTCCACCCCTTGATTGCTAGACCATGGATTCTGGAAAAAACTGTACCATATATTGGATGCTGATTTGAAGCCTTCTGAATAACTCTACTCCAGCTCTCCATGCTGCTGCCACCTAATTGGCAATATAATGGTCTTCAAAAGGCCATTCCATCTTTCTATCAGACCACCTGCTTCAGAATGGTGGGGAACATGGTAAGACCAATGGATTCCATGATTGTGGGCCCACTGTCACACTTCTCTGGCTCTGAAATAGGTTCCTTGGTCAGAAGCAATACTCTGTGGAATTCCATAATGATAGGTTAAAGCATTCTGTGAGTCCACAGATGGGGGTTTGGCAGGAGCATTACATGCAGGATAACTAGAATAAATATCTACTCTAGTAGGAACAAAATGTCCTTTCCACGGAGGAAGTGATCCAATTTAGTCAACCTGCCACCAGGTTGCTGGCTGGTCACCTCAAGGAATGGTGCCATACCTGGGGCTCAGTGTTAGTCTCTGCTGTTGGCAGATTTGGCATTCAGCAGCAGCTGCAGTCAGGTCAGCTTTGGTGAGTGGAAGTTCATGTTGTTGAGCCCAAGCATAACCTCCATCTTGGCCACCATGGCCACTTAGTTCATGTGCCCATTAAGCAATGACAAGAATGCTTGGGGAAAGAGGTTGACTGTCCACAGAATGGGTCATCTTATCCACTTGATTATTGAACTCTTCCTCAGCTGGTCATCTTTTTGTGAGCATTTACAAGGGACACAAATATCATCACATTCTTTGCCGACTTGGAGAGATCTATCCACATACTTCTTTGCCAGATGTCTATCTCATCAATTTTCCAACCATGATCTATCAAAGTCCCTGACCATCCAGCCAATCCATTGGCTANAGCCCATGAGTCAGTGAATAATCATACATCTGGCCATTTCTTCTTACAAACTGTAATACCATGTGTAATGCCAGAAGTTCTGCCCACTGTGAAGATTTTCCTTCACCTGTATATTTCCGTGTTGTCCCAGAAACGGGTTGTAATGATGCAGTTGTCCACTTCTGGGTGGTGCATGCATAATGTACAGAGCCATTAGTAAGCCAGGCCCTAGTCTTCTCCTCTTTGGTCAGCTGATCATAAGGAACACCCCATGAGGCTATAGGTGCATGCCAGGTGCAGATGATATTGTAAGAGGAGTAGAAACCATAAGCATTTGAGCAACTTCTTCAAGTAACTTGCTTGTGTCTTCAGGACCTGCTCTGGATATATATCATTTCAATTTGATAATAGACTGCTGCTATACACATCCTACTTTATGACATGGAGGGTCTGATAACAACCAGCTCATGATGGGCAGGCAGTTCAGGTTGCATGGTAACTATTGCTAAATGTTCAGTTTCCACTAAGGCCAAGAGCTGTTTTTCAAAGGGAGAATAGTTGTCTGCAGATGATGATAGAGCTCTGTTCCAAAATCCCAAAGGTCTCTTCTGTTATTCACCTACAGAGGCCTGCCAGAGGCTTCAAACAGCAACCTTACCTGCCACTGACATCTCAAGTACCATCAAGTCTGCTGGACGATATGGTCAGAATGGTAGAGCAGCCTGGACAGCAGTCTAGATTTGTTGAAGAGCCTTCTCCTGTTCCAGGCCCCTCAAAGCTAGCAGCTTTCTGAGTCCCTTGTTAAATGGGCCTTATTAACATGCCCAAGTGAAGAATGTGCTGTCTCCAGAATCCAAATAGACCCACTAAATGTTGTGCTTCTTTCTTGGTTGTGGAAGGGGCCAGGAGCAATAACTTGAAAGAAATATCTCTGCATGCCCCACACCACTGGACTCCTAAGAATTTCACTGAGGTAGGTGGTCCTTGAATTTGTTTGGATTTATTTCCCATTCTCTGATATGAATGATGAGTCCAAAGTGGTTGCAACTTTCTGCTCACTTGGTCCAATCAGCATAATATCATCAATATAGTGCACTAATGAGAAATTTTGTAGGAGAGATAGATGAACAAGATCCTTCCCAACTAAGTTATGACACAGGGCATGAGAGTTAATATATCCTTGAGGCAAAACTGTAATGGTATACTGCTGGCCTTGCCAACTGAAAGAAAAATTGCTTCTGGTGGTCCTTATGGATAGACACTGAGAAGAAGGCATTTGCTAGATCAATAGCTGCATAAGTACTAGGAGATGTGTTAATTTGCTTGAGTAACAAAACTACATCTGGTATAGCAGCTGAAATCAGAGTTACTACGTGATTTAGTTTTTGATAGTCAACTGTCATTCTCCATGATCCATCTGTCCTTTGCACTGGTCAGATAGGTGAGTTAAAGGGTGATGTGGTGGGAACCACCACCCATGCATCGTTCAAGTCCTTGGTGGTGGCAGTAATTTCTGCAATTTCTCCAGGAATACAATACTGTTTTTGATTCACTATTTCCTTTGGCCGAGACAACTCTGAAGGCTTCCATTTAGCCTTTCCAACTACAATAGCCCTCACTCCACAGGTCAGGGAACCAATGTGAGAATTCTGCCAACTTGTAAGTATATCTATCCCAATTATACATTCTAGAATTGGGGAAATGACCATAGGATGTGTTCGAGAACCTCCTGGACATACCGTTAGTCAGACATCACTCAAACTCCATTAATCACCTGTCCGCCATAAGCACCTACTTTAACTGGAGGGCCACAATGTTTCTTGGGATCTTCTGGGATTAGTGTCACTTCTGAACCAGTATCCAATAGACTCCGGAAAGTCTGATTATTTCCTTTTCCCCAGTGTATAGTTAGCCTTGTAAAAGGCCGTAGGTCCCTCTGGGGAAGAACTGGAAAAAAGCTAACAGCAAAACTTTTAGATGTCTTATCAAGATCCTTCCCCAGGGGATCCTGGTCACCTCTTCATTCAAGGGGTTTTGGGTCTGAAAACTGGATAAAATCTGGAAACTGATTGGCCGAAATTGCCTTTTGCCACTATCCAATGTAGCCTTTCTTTCAGTTGTTTGAGAATTTTTCTGCTTATACAGATCAAACAGATATGCAATAGGCTTCCTATTTCATGCCTGGAAACATACTTGGAAGATGTCTTGAGACTGTATGTAAAAGTAAAGATGAATCAAAGTACTTTTATAGACATTATTATATTTAAGGTGTGTCTTGATTGGCACACCTTGACAGATTATTATATTCACCTGGTCAGCTTCTGGGACAAACATCACTGAGGCTCTGGCACCCTCACTTTCAACAGTGCTTATCTATTTAATGGATAAAGATGAAGAGAAGTGTGTTGCTTTTGTCTTGTTTTGTTTTGTTTTGTTTTATTGTTTTTTAAAGATTAGGGCTAGAGAGATGGCTCAGTGGATAAGAGAACTTGTTGTCCAAGAAGAGAACCCAGGTTTTGTTCCGACCATCAACACAATGGCTTACAACTCTCTGTGTCTCTATTTCCACGGGATAAAACTTTCTCTTCTAACCACCAAGAGCACCAGGCCTGCACATGGTATGCATACATATATGTAAGCAAAGTTAAATTTTAACTTTTAAAAAGATTAATCCAAATAAAACACAGTATCACTGTCCCTGTTGGTTATTTCCTTTTCCATGCCAAAAAAGAGAGAGGAAGAAGAAAAGGAATATATATATCATGAGTAATTTACAAATACAGTTAATACAGCAGGCTGCTCTGACATGTCATCACGAATGATTAATAAAAATAAACAAAGAAGCTAGGCATGGTGGTGCATGCCTTTAATCCTAGCACTCAGGTGAAACTGGCAAGCAAATCTCTGAGTTCCAGACTACCCAGAGCTACATTAAAACTCCGTCTCTAAATAAATAAATAAATAAATAAACAAATAAATAGATAAATAGATAAGTCCCTTCCAGTTGGTGCCAGCACCGGGGCACCTAAGGCGCAGAGTCTGGGGATATCCCCAAGGTCCCTAGAGGACTGCGCACGCGATCTTAGGATCATTGGTGAGTGGAACACTACATCTGGTCCAATCCAACCACGCACAGGACCTGAGACAGCACTAGTGAAGCAGAGAACCAGCCTGACTAGGGGCACAAGTCCCTTCCAGTTGGTGCCAGCACCTGGGCACCTAGGGCGCAGAGTAGGCAGACACACCCACGGTCCCTAGAGGACTGCCCATGCGTTTTTAGCATCACTGGTGAGCAGAACCCTACATCTGCTCCAATCCAATTGTGAAGAGCCTGTGACAACAGGAACAATGACACCAGAGCCCTTCCTGACCAGAGGCTCGGGTTCCTAATGATCAGTGCTGGGTAACCTTGGTTTCAAACTGACCAGACAACTCCAAGGTCCTCAAAGGAGATACCACTTCCAGGCACTGTAACATGCCCAGAATCTTAGGACAACAGGATCCCAGGATAAGAGGTGCTGGGTCACACCAGTATTTGAGGGTCTCAGAGGAGCTTAACTGCCAAGAACTCAGACACACCCAAAATACCAGGTTCACAGGAGCCCAATATCGAAGGATCACAGAGAATGCTGGACTCTGAGGAGTCCTGAATCAGCTGGGATTATAGGAAGGACAGGCTCCAATCAGATATATTGAGGGCAGCATGCACTTGAGATAATCAGACGGCAGGAGGCAAGCATAAGAACAGAAGCAACAGAAACCAAGGTTACTTGGCATCATCAGAACCAAATTCTCCCACCATAGCAAGTCCTGGATACACAATCATACCAGAAAATCAAGACATGGATCTAAAGTCACTTCTCATGATGAAGATGGAGGACTTTAAAAAGGAAATACAGGAAAACACAGGTAAACATCCAGAAGCCTTTAAAGTGGAAAAACTAAAATCCCTTAGAGAGTTTCAGGAAAACACTTCTAAACAGGTAGAAGCCCTTAAAGAATCACAGGAGAACACTGCTAAACAAGTAGAAGTCCTTAAAGAAGAAACACAAAAACCCCTTAAAGAATTACAGGAAAACAGAGCCAAACAGGTGATGGAATTGAACAAAACCATCCAAGACCTAAAAAGGGATGTGGAAACAATAAAAAAAAAAGACCCAAAGTGAAAGAATTCTGGAGATAGAAACCCTAGGAAAGAAATCAGGAACCATAGATGCCAGCATCAGCAACAGAATACAAGAGATGGAAGAGAGAATCTTAGGTACAGAAGATTCCATTGAGAACATGGGCGCAACAATCAAAGAAAATGCAAAATGCAAAAAGATCCTAACTCAAAACATTCAGGAAATCCAGGACACAATGAGAAGATCAAATCTACAGATAATAGGAGTAGATGAGAATGAAGATTTTCAACATAAAGGGCCAACAAATATCTTAAATAAAATTAAAGAAGAAAACTTCCCAAACCTAAAGAAAGAGATGCCCATGAACGTACAAGAAGCCTACAGAACTACAAATAGACTGGACCACAAAAGCAATTCCCACTATCACGTAATAATCAGAACAACAAATGCATTAAAAAAGATAGAATATTAAAAAGAGTAAGGGAAAAGGGTCAAGTAACATATAAAGGTAGGCCTATTCGAATTACACCAGACTTCTCATCAGAGACTATGAAAGCCAAAGATCCTGGACAGATGTTATGCAGACTCTAAGAGAACACAAATGCCAGTCCAGACTACTATACCCAGCAAAACTCTCAATTACCATAGATGGAGAAACCAAAGTATTTTATGATGAAACCAAATTCACACAATATCTATCCAGGAATCCAGCCTTTAAAAGGATAATAGAGGGAAACCACCAAAATAAGGTCGGAAACTACAACCTAGAAAAAGCAAGAAAGTAATCCTTCAACAAACCTAAAAGAAGACAGTCACAAGAACAGGATGCCAACTCTAAAAACAAAAATGACAGGAAGCAACAATTACTTTTCCTTAATATCTCTTAATATCAATGGACTAAATTCCCCAATAAAAAGACATAGACTAACAGATTGGCTACACAAAAAGGACCCAACATTTTGCTGCTTATGGGAAACCCATCTCTGGGAAAAAGACAGACACTACCTCAGAGTGAATTTTCCAAGCAAACATTCTGAAGAAACAAGCTGGAGTGGCCATTCTAATATCGAATAAACTCGACTTCCAACCCAAAGTTATCAAAAAAGACAAGGAAGGGCACTTCATACTCATCAAATATAAGATCTGCCAAGAGGAACTCTCAATTCTGAATATCTATGCTCCAAATGCAAGGGCATCCACATTCATTGAAGAAACTTTAGTAAAGCTGAGAGCACACATTGCACCACACAAAATCATAGTGGGAGACATCAACACCCCAGTCTCTTCAATGGACAGATCCTGGAAACAGAAACTAAACAGAGACACAGTGAAACTAACAGAAGTTATGAAACAAATGGATTTAACAGATATCTACAGAAC
>NW_018392845.1:24439-39377 GCF_900095145.1 Mus pahari | reverse complement strand
AAGGCAGGGCACAAGGGAGTGGAAATCTACCCAGCACATGCGCAGCTGCCTTGTTTGTTTGTTAGAGCACAGGACATCAGCGCTATCTTGTAATGGCGAATGTGAGGGCGGCTCCCCACAAATATTGATGCAAAAATACTCAATAAAATTCTCACAAAATTAGTGCAAGAACACATCAAAGAATTTTTAACTGAGGAAATTTGAATGGCCAGGAAGCACCTAAAGAAATATTCAATATCCTTAGTCATCAGCGAAATGAAAATCAAAACAACTCTGATGTTCCACCATACACCAATCAGAATGGCAAAGATCAAAAACTCAGATGAGAGCAGAAGCTGGCAAGGATATGGAGGAAGAGGTACATAACTCCATTGTTTGTGGGAATGCAAGGTGGTACAACAACCATGGAAATCAGTTTAACTACAGTTCAGTATTTATTATTTTTAATATGTAGTTTGCATCTTAATTTTTTATCTGAATTCTTTACAATCTTCCTTTCATCATTTTAGGCACATAGAACAAAGTTAGAATAATTTTTAATGTGCTCATCCTTTGATTCTAATATCTATACTTCTGAGTTAGTTTGGACTGACTGTTTCTTCTCATGATTAATTTTTTATTAGATATTTTCCTTATTTACATTTCAAGTGTTATCCCCTTTCCTAGTTTCCCCCTGAAAATCCCCTATCCCCTCCTTCCTTTCCCCTCCTCCCCAAGCTACCTAAGCCAGCTTCCTGACCTTTGAATTTCCTTATACTGGGCCATAGAACCTTCACAGGACCAAGGGCCTCTCCTCACATTGATGACCAACTAAGCTGTTCTCTGCTACANATGCAGCTGGAGCCATGAGTCCCACCATGTGTTTACTTTGATTGGTGGTTTAGTCCCAGGGAGCTCTGGGAGTACTTGTTAGTTCATATTTTTGTTCCTCCTGTGGGGCTGCAGACCCCTTCTGCTCCTTGGGTACATTTTCTACCCCCTTTATTGGGGACCCTGTACTCCTTCCAGTGAATGACTGTCAGCTTCCACCTCTGTATTTGTCAGGCACTTGCAGAGCCTCTCAGGAGATAGCTTTATCAGGTACCAGGCAGCTAGCTCTTGTTGGCATCCACAATAGTATCTTTGTTTGGTGGTTGTTTATGGGGTGGATCCCCAGATGGGACAGTCCCTGGATGGTCATCCTTTCAGTCTCTGCTCCACATTTTGGCTCTGTAATTCCTTCCATGGTTATTTTGTTCTCTCTTCTGAAAAGGATTGAAGTATTCACACTTTGTTCTTCCTTCTTGTGTTTCATGTGTCTTGCAAATTATATCTTGGGCATTCTGAGTCTCTGGGCTATTATCCACTTATCAGTGAGTGCATATCATGTGTGTTCTTTTGTGATTAGGTTACCTCACTCAGGATGATGTTTTCTAGTTCCATTCATTTGCCTAATAACTTCATGAATTCATCATATTTAATTGATGAGTAGTAGTTCATTTTGGAAATGTCCCACATTTTCTGTATCCATTCCTCTTTTGAAGGACATCTGGGTTCTTTTTAGCTTCTGGATATTATAATCAAGGCTGCTATGAACATACTGAAGCATGTGTCCTTGTTAAATGTTGAAGCATCTTCTGGGTATATGCCCAGCAGAGGTACTGGCAATTTTCTGAGGAAAGACTGAACTGATTTCCAGAGTGGTTGTAGGAGCTTCCAGTTCCAGCAGCAATGGAAGAGTATGATTACTTTTTAAATTTAATTTTATTTGTAATTAATTTTTAAACTATATATTCCATTCCCTGACCATTGCCTCCCATCCTCTAACTGTTCTAAATCCCACACCTCCTCCCCACCACACCCTGTCTCCACATGAATGCCCCTACCTTCCACTCCATCTGACCTCAAAACTCCCTGGGGTCTCCAGTCTCTTCAGGGTTAGGTGCATCATCTCTGATTGAACATAGATCTGGAAGTCCTCTACTGTACGTGTTGTGAGCCTCATATTAGCTGGTGTATGCTGCCTGTTTGGTGCTCCAGTGTTTGAAAAATGTCAGGGGTCCAGATTAATGAGACAGCTGGTCCTCCTATAGGATTGCCCTTCTCCCCGGCTTCTTTCAGCCTTCCCTAATTCAACATCAGTGGTCAGCCCCTTCTGTTCACTGGTTCAGTGCAATTATCTGCATCTGAATCTTTCAGCTGTTTATTGGATCTTTCAGAGGGCAGTCACAAGAGATCTGCATTTGTGAGCACTCCATAGCCTCCTTAATAGTGTTAGGCCTTTGGACCTCCCCTTTAGCTGGATCCCATTTTGGGCCTGTCACTGGACCTTCTATTTAAGGCTTTCATAAACAATAAGACCTACTTTTGATGACATAGATGCAGCTATATAAATTACTATTGCTGGGAAAGATTATGTTTATCATTACTATCTTGCACATGATTTATAGAGTCAAGAGCTGGTTTTCCTGGAGATGAGAAGATGGTTAGTAACTCCATTTCAAGGGATGGTTTTGTAGCCATAATACTCACTTCCTATCTTAGCCTAGACTGTCAGGAACATCTCATAAATAAGAAAATGAATAGAAAACATAAAACAGAAAAGTTGCCAAGAGAACTATGGCTCAATACTTATTCTCTGGCCATGACTTCGACAACTCGTTCCAGGAGACCTCTTTCTTTTGAAGCCTAAATCCTCAGTCTGTGGAACTAGTCACACACATCCTACTCGTTTTAGTGTGGCAATCTAGAATAACAAAAACCCATGATATCGAAAACTATTCTCAACAATAAAAGATCTTCTGTGGCAATCACCATCCCTATCCTCAAACTGTACTACAGAGCAACTTGATAAAAAACTGCATGGTATTTGTACAGTGATATGCATGTATGTCAATGGAATAGAATTGAAGACCCAAAAAATAAACCCACACACCTATTGTCACTTGCTCTTTGACAAAGGAGCTAAAACCTTCCAGTGGAAAAAAAGAGAGCATTTTCAACAAGTGGTGCTGGTTCAACTGGTGGTNAACATAAAGAAGAATGCNAATTGATTCACTCTTATCTCCCTGTACAGAGCTCAAGCACAAGTGGATCAAGTACCTCCACATCAAACCAGATACACTGAATCTAATAGAACAGAAAGAGTAGAAAATGCTCAAACACATCTGCAAAAGGGAAAAGTTCCTGAACAGAACACCCATGGCTTATGCTGTAAGATCAAGAATTGACAAATGGAACCTCATAAAATTTTAAAGCTTTTTTGAGGCAAATGACACTGTCAATAGGACAAAATTGCAACCTACAGATTGGGAAAATGTCTTTACCAATCCTACATCTAATAGAGAGCTAATATCCAATATATACAAAAAAACTCAATAAGTTAGACTCCACAGAACCAAATAACCATCTTTAAATTTGGGGTAGATAGCTAAACAGAGAATTCTCAACTGAGGAAACACAAGTGGATGAGGAACACCTAAAGAAATGTTCAATATCCTTTGTCATCAGGGAAAGGCAAATCAAAACAACCTGAAATTCTACCTCATACCAGTCAGAATGGCTTAGATCAAAATTTCAAGTGACAGCAGATGCTGGAGAGGATATGGAAAAAGAGAACTCCTCCACTGCTGGTGGGATTGCACAATGCTACAATCATTCTGGTAATCAGTCTGGTGGTTTGTCAGAAAATTGGACATAATAGTACTTGAGGACCCAGCCATATCACTCTTGTGCATATACCAAGAAGATGCTCCAAAATCTAATAAGGATACCTGCTCTACTATGTTTAAATCACCCAAATTTATAATAAACAGAAGCTGGAATGAACTCAGATGTGCCTGAAAAGGGGAATGGATACTGAAAATTTGGTACATTTATACAGTGGAATACAACTCAGCTATTAAAACAACTTCATGAAATTTGCAGGCAAATGGATGGACCTTGAGAATATAAACCTGAGTGTGGTGGCTAAGTCACAGAGGAACAAACACAGTACGTATTCACTGATAAATGGATGTTACCCCAGACGTTCGAAATACACAAGATTCAATTCACAGATCCTATGAAGCCTAAGAAGAATGAAAAGATGTTGGTGCTTCAGTAATTTTTAGAAGGGTAAACAAAAGACTCATAGGAGGAAACATGGAGTCAAAATGTGGAGCAGAGACTGAGGTTAAGGGCATCCACAGACAATTCAGAATAGTTCACTGATAGCTCTGTTGGGACAGGGTAAACAGTCCTTCAAAATTCTGCTTTACAAAGGTCTGTCAGATGATCCTAGGCCAGAAGGTTAAAGATAGATGCTCCAATATGATAAGAATTAGGAAGGATGTCCAGGCAGTTAACTGTCTCTACTATTTGTTTAAGTGTGTGAAACTAAGTGTGGTTTGGATGCTTTGATCAGGAAGCTATGTTTACTGAAGGTCTTTTCACCCTTTGATTTTTATACATCAGAAAGATGCTTGTAGCAAATGTTTGAGCATGGGGGGGTGTACTGTGAATTGCATAGGAAGGATTCAGAGAGAGAGAGAGAGAGAGAGAGAGAGAGAGAGAGAGAGAGAGAGAGAGAATCATAGGAGTGAGAGAGGAGAAGGGGACTTCAAAGCAGAGGAGATAAAGTCAACCAGCTATGTCAGTTTCTGGATAAGTGTCCTCTGGCCACTGGACTGACTGGGTTTGTAGAAGCATGTGAATAATTAGGAGTGCCCAGTCATTGAGTCAGCAAAGGCATTTTAAGAATAACTGGTGTGTGTGTTTGTATGTGTGTGTGTGTGTGTGTGTGNGAGAGAGAGAGAGAGAGAGAGAGACAGACAGACAGACAGACAGACAGACAGACAGAGACAGAGAGACAGAGGTAGAGACAAAGAGAAACAGAGATAGAGATAGAATGAGAGTGATATATTTCTAGGCATGGATACAAGATAGCTCCTGGGCAGATATATGAATGTGAACTGCCTGGAAACAGGAATTGGGCAGCACAAACTTCATACAACAACCTATCCTTTCTCCATTTTTATCAATAGGTCCCTTCTGCAATTAGACTTGGTGCTAGCCTCAGACACATAGAGTAACAGAATGGGATTCCTCTTCACCACAGATACACTTGCTGGAGGAATGACTTTTTTTCTTTCTCCATAAGTTTTTATTTGGTTCTTTATGAATTTCACGTCATGAGCCCCATTGGTGTCATAGAAGCCAAAGGCCTTGAACCAGACCAATGACATTTTGCAATGACTTTTTCCTACTCAAGCTGTTCAGGCTAAAGTGTATGCTGGGTGAAACAAAATGAACTACAGCTTCCACCATGAGGAGTGAGCTTTTGAAAGATATAGCCTGGAGCTCCGGGAGTCTTGTAAAAGAGTTGGGGGAAGGATTTAGTGACCTGGAACAGAGAGGAACTCCACAAGAAGACCAATGGAGTCATCTATCATGGACCTATGGGAATTCCAGAGACTGAACCATCAACCTAGGTCTCTCTATGTCTATAGCAGATGTACACTTTTGTCTTCATGCAGGTCCTCTTACCACTGAAGTAGGTGCTGTCCCTGAGTTTGTTGCCTGCCTGCGGCCTCTGCTCTTCTAACTGGGCTGCCTTCTGTAGCCTCTGTCAAAACGAATTTACCTAATGTGGCTGTGATTTGATGTGCCATGGTAGGTTAGAATGCAGGAGAGGCCTTTCCCTTGTTAGAGGAGGAGGAGAGAGAAACTGTCCAGGGAACATGTAGGGGTAGGTATTCTGTATATTAATAATTGAGTAAATAGGATTGTGTGGTATTGGACTATGCACAGACAGCCTGGTTTCCAGGAGAGGCTAGATGCTGAACCCAGGGACCTGGTGGTGATAATTCACCTACATGGGATGGAAGGAGTTCTCTCATGTCTCCTGGACCCTGGCTCCTGTTGAAGTTACATCACCCTCAGTCCCCACAAGAGAAGCATGACTAGTAGTCACATAGGCAATATCCCAAGCTTCTGACCTTCAGGCTAGAATCCTCCCCAGTTACCTAGCAACAGAAAAGATAGAAGCATACTTTAAGAGGGGCTGTTTGGCTCCTCCTCACTCTCTAACTCTTCTCTGTCTCTCTCTGTCTCTGTCTCTGTCTCTGTCTCTGTCTCTGTCTCTGTCTCTGTCTCTCTCTCTCTCTCTCTCTCTCTCTCTCTCTCTNTCTGTCTTCTCCTCTCCTCTTTCCTCTCTTTCTCTCTCTCCCTCTTACTTTATAGCCTTTCCTCTCTCTCTCTCCCTTTTCCCCTTTGACACATCTTGGCCATGGCCTGTCTCTCTCTCTTTTTCCACTTTTTCTCTTTATCTCTGCTGGAAAAGCAATGTACAGCAAACTAGTAGCCATCATCAAACTAATGGAGAGAAACTTGGANCAATCCCACTAAAATCAGGGACTAGAAAATGCTGATCTATTCAATTTAGAACTTGAAGTCCTAGCCACAGCAATTAGACAGCAAAAGGAGAACAAAGGGATACAGATTGGAAAGAAAGAAGTCAAAATATCACTATTTGCAGATGATAAGATAGTATACATATGTGACCCCAAAATTCTACAAGAAAACTCCTAAACCTGATAAAGAACTTCAGCAGATACACTTGATATAAAATAAACTCCAACAATCAGTGGCCTTCCTCTAGACAAAGGATAAACAGGATGAGAAGTAAATAAGGGGATTTCACCCTTCACAATAGTCACAAATAATATAAAATACCTTGGTGTGGCTTTAACTAAGGAAGTGAAAGATATGTATGATAAGAACTTCAAGTCTCTGAAGAAAGAAACCAAAGATTTCAGAAAATGGAAAGATCTTCCATGCTGATAAATTGGCAGGATGAATATAGTAAAAATGGCCATCTTGCTGAAAGGAATCTACAGATTCAATGCAGTCCCCATCAAAATTCCAACTAAACTCTTTATAGATTTAGACAAAGCAAATTCCAAAAACATCTGGAATAACAAAAAACCCAGGATAGCAAAGAATTTCTCCACAATAATAGAACTTATGGTAGAATCTCCATCCCTGACCTCCTGCTGTACTACAGAGCAATTCTCATTAAAAAAAAAAAATCATGGTATTGGTACAGTGACAGGCAGCTAGATTAATGGAATAGAATTGAAGACTCAGAAAAAAACCTACACATCTATGGTCACTTGATCTGTGACAAAGGAGCTAAAACTATCCAGTGAAAAAAGAGCATTTTCAAAAGTTGTTGCTGGCTCAACTGGCAGTTAGCATGTAGAAGAATGAGACTCAATCCATTCTTATCTCCTTGTACAAATCTCAAGTACAAATGGTCAAGGACTACCACATAAAACAAGATACACTGAAATTTATAGATAAGTAAGTGTAGAAGAACCTCAAACATATGAGCACAGAGGAAAAACTTTTGAACAGAACACCAAGGTCTTGTGCTGTGAGATCGAGAATTGACAAAGGTAATCTAATAAAATTGCAAAGGATATGTAAGGTAAAGGACACTGTCAATAAGACAGAAAAGCAACCAACAGTTTGGGAAAAGACCTTTACCAATCCTACATTATATAGAAGGCAAATACCCAATATATACAAAGAATTCAAGATGTTACATGCCAGAGAACCAGAAACCCTATTTAGTACATAGGTTAAAAAAAAGAATTCTCACCTGAGGAATACTGAATGGCTGAGAAGCACTTTAAAAATGTTCAACATCGTTAGTCATCAGGGAAGTGCAAATCAAAACAACCCTGAGATTCCATCTCATGCAATTCAGAATGGCAAAGAACAAAAACCCAGGTTACAGCAGATGCTGGCAAGGATGTGGAGAAAGAAGAACATTCCTCCATTGCTGGTGGGATTGCAAGCTTATACAATCACTCTAGAAATCAGTTTGGCAGTCCCTCAGAAAATTGGACATAGTGTTATCAGCAATAACACTCCATGGCATTTACCCAGAAGATGCTCCAACATGTAATAAGGGCACATGCTCCACTGTGTTCATAGCAGCCTTATTTATAATAACAAGAAGCTGGAAAGAACCCAGATGCCCCTCAGCTGAGGGGTGGATAAAGAAATTGTGATATATTTACACAATGGAGTACTACTCATCTACTAAAACAATGGATTTATGAAACTCTTAGGTAAATGGACGGATAAGGAGGATATTATCCTGAGTGAGTTAAACCAGTCACAAAAGAACATACCTGGCATGCACTCACTGATAAGTGGATATTAGCCCAGAAGCTCAGAATACCCAAGATACAATTCTCAAACCACACAAAACTCAAGAAGACAGAAAACCAAACTGTGGATACTTCAATCCTTCTCAGAAGGGGGAACAACACCCCCCCCCGAATGTGTTACAGAGACAAAGTGTGGAGCAGAGACTAAAGGAATGACCTTCCAGAGACTGCCCCACCTGGTGTTCCATCCATGTATAATCACTATTTCCAGACACAATTGTAGATGCCAACAAATGCTTGCTGACAGGAGCCTGATATATCTTTCTCTTGAGAGGCTCTGCCAGTGCCTGACATTCATTTACAGAGGTGGATGTTCATAATCATATATGGAACTGTGCACAGGGTTCCCAATGAAGGAGCTAAAGAAAGGACCCCAGGAGTTGAGGTGGTTTACAGCCCCATAGGAAGAACAACAATATGAATTAACCCCAGAGCTCCTAGGGACTAAACTGCCAACTGATGAGTATGGTTTGACTCATGGCTCCATCTGCATATGTAGCAGAGGATTGCCTAGTTGGACATCAATGGGACAAGAGGCCTTTGGTCCTGAGAATGCTCTATGGCCCAGTGTAGGGGAATGCCAAGGTCAGCGAGTGGAGTGGGTGAGTTAGTGAGCAAGGGGAGCAGGGAGAGGTTAGGTGTGGTGGTGGGGGGGTGTTTTGAGGGGAAACCAGGAAATAGATATCAATTGCAGTATACACAAAGAAAATTCTAATAGAGTCAAAAAAGAGATAAAAATGTGTAAATAAGTTAATGGAGAAAAAGTCTGATTTGCTCATGTGGTTNTCAGAGTGAGTGCATGAAAAATAGAGAGACCAAGATGAAGCACAACTTCATGACTTAAATATTCACTTGAAATGATATTCTGTATAAATTGATTTTTACAACATTGAGTTTTCACAAATTGTTTTCTTCTCTTTTTTTCTTTATGTTGCTTTCTAACTAATATAGTATTTGAAGAAAATTAATCATAGCAAAAATGAATTGTTGTGTAAGATAATTAAGATTTGAAATATGGACACTATAATATACTAAACTGAAAATCAGTAGAATGGAGAAACTTGCTTTGTGACAGCTGGCAGATTCAACTTCAGAAGTGCAATGCTTGACCTCATTATTCCAAAGAATTCTTCAATATTTTGAAACACTGAGTCATCAATGGTTATTTGGTCTGACATATCACTTTATTTATATTTACAGAAGATGATTTACATATTTCTGAAGATGCTAGTGAAATGTCAAATTTTATAAATTAGCTTTATTACAAATCAGTTTCATGACTAAATCATATTTTAATAGATATGAAGATTGATATTTTTAATCTTCAAAATATTTTCTTAGATTTTTGTATTAAACATTAGTTTCAGTATATTATGTTCTCAAGCACTCTGACCATATTCATTTTTTACTTACTTGTTAATTTATTTCATTTTTCTTAGGAGAGACAGAGAGAGAGGCAGAGAGAGAGAGAGAGAGAGAGAGAGAGAGAGAGAGAGAGAGAGAGAGAATGTTTGTGTATGTATGTGTGTGTATATGTATTATATACAGACCTGTTTAGAGACTGGATGCCAATGTAGTCTTCCTGGTTCACACATTTACATGAAGTTTTTCAAGTCAGGGTCTCTCACTGAATTTGGAGATTCTCCTTTACTAGGCTGGTTGATCAGTGATCTCTACTGCCTTGCTTGTGTCATTTTTTTCTGGGTAACAGATATATACTAGCACACCACATTTGTTTGAACTCAGGGCCTTGTGTATGCCAAACACTTCACTAATAGTCATCTCCCTAAACCTCTTTTAAGTTTACTATTACCTAATCCTCTCGCTCAGTGTCTATCTTTTTCTTTATCTCATTTCCATCATTTGTGTTTTTTAAACTGCCTTTGCAACATGACTGTAATTAAATTTTCATTACAATACATTTCTTAATATTTTGTTACTTCTATAATTTTTTGTTTGTTTGTGTTTGTTTTTCTGTATAGCCCTGGCTGTCCTGGAACTCACTCTGTAGACCAGACTGGCCTCGAACTCAGAAATCCACCTGCCTCTGCCTCCTGACTGCTGGGATTAAAGGCATGCCACCCCACACCTGGCTTTTGTTACTTCTGTCTTAAACCCAGAAATATCATTTGTACTTGGGTTCCACCCCTGTGATGCAGGTCCGACAAGGGTGATAAGGAGTCTCTGAAAGAGGCATACATTAGGCACATGGTGGTGGTATTATTGGCATAGGGATGGTGGTGGTGGTAGAGGTGGTGGTGGTGGTGGTGATGGTGGTGGTAGTGGTGGGATCTCGCAGTCTCAGTGGAAGTTGAAGTACCTCTTTTTTATACAGAACTCAGTAGGCAGGGATAGATTCATGTTTCTCCAAAACTTAGATAATATCATTTTTATCCCCAGATCATGTCATTCTTTCCCTTGTTCATAAATATAGTCACCGTCCATAAACCATGGCAGGACAGAGATAACTTTCATAAAAATTTTTTCCTCATCAGTGCAATAACCCAATTGTAGAATTAGGTGATCAATCTGCTTTAAACTCCCAGGCAGTGGAGGTGCATGTTCCTAGCTACCTGCATCAGTGTTTTGAGTTCTTGAATAAGAGATACACACACACAGTCTTATATTTAATACACTTTAATCAGATCAATGGAATGGCACTTCCAAAAATGTGGAAACATTGCTACTACCTCTGCTTCAATAATCCTGAGTTATTACTTACTAAAATCTATATTCTATCTTATTAACCTAGACTAAGGGGTGTGTTTGTTTGCTGGGCCCACTCCTCCCCGGTTTTATATTATTGTTATGCTTCTCTTCCTGTAGCTCTTGAGTGTGGAGCTTATTCCCTTTTTTGGCATGGTGATTTTTCATCTTCCTTCTGTGATTCTTTCCCAGGAATCCTAAAAGTCTAACCCCTCTCTCTCTTTCTCTCTGCCCAGCCATTAGCCTCTGACAACTTTATTTACCAAGCAAAGCCTCCCGGGGCAGGGACCCTCAGAGACTTAAAAGCAGATGTTAAGATTCCCATTTAAATTTGGGAACCGAATTGACATAAGTAACTTTACAGCCAATCCACAACACCCAACTTTTTGAATCTTGTGTGTTCACTGGCAGAAAGAGACGTCCAAACCAACCTGGGCAAATTTCCATTTCCTAGGCAGCATATTTTTCAGTATTAATGGTTAAAGTACAACTTTTCACTAGACACAAGAAAAGCCTTTAGAGCAAAGATGCTGTTGTTATTGTTCATTTCCTGCCATAGTACAATGTTTATATTTTATGTATTTGTAGAATTTATTTATATGTCTAATCTTGGTATTCTTTTTTTCTTCTTGGTCATAGGAAAACACAGTGGGCCTTTAATGCCTAATTTTTCTAATAAGAGGAGGTCTTAGTACTTCATTCTTTTATGATTCATCAACAGCATTCTTTGTCCATCAGTTTAATCACCACAGCATAGATGGCTTTTAGTGGCAACATGTTCTACAGGCATCAGTATAGACTCCATAAGCATTACATCCATAGACTTAGACATGGCTCTTGGTGGTAGCATTGGCCCAGATATCACCATGGCATCAGGCAGTTGATCAGACTCCACCTGTCTGTCTGTTTTCACTACTGTTATGTCTCTGGTTACACCTCTATCAACCTTCAATTTCTCAATCATTTATCTAATTTCTCAAACATTTGTCTAATTCATACTCTATATTTTCCATATCTCTAACAAATAGTCACTCATTGTAGTGGCTTCATGTGGCACAGGGTAGGGGCTTGGTTATCCTTCTATCCACCATAGGTTATGGAGCTTGGGTCAGTACTTGCATTTTTTTCTTCCAGCTGCCCTGGGAAATCAGGGCCAAAGAACTGTTGCTTGGTTGTCTTGTTTGCTTTCAGTTTTCTACACTGTCATAGTTTTATTATTTTTATAGCTAAAATCCAAGTGTAAAAATACATCATATTTTCTTTCTTTCTATACAAAGAATCATCCAAACCAGAAGCTGGTTCTTTGAGAAAATAAACAAAATAGATAAATGCATAACTGGACTGACTAGAGTCACATGAACAGTATCCTAATTAAAAAAAAAAATCAGAAATGAAAAGGGAAACATGACAGCAGGAACTTAGGAAATCCAAAAAAAAAAAGAAAAGAAAAGAAAAAAATATCATCATATCCTTTGACAAAAGCCTATATTCATCAAAACTTGGAAAACCTGGATGAAGTGGACAATTTTCTAGACAGATATCAGGTACCAAAGTTGAATCATGATCAGATAAACAATCTGAACATTCCCATATCCCCTAAAGAAATTGAAACAGTCACTAAGAGTCTCCCAACCAAAAAAAGCCCAGGACCAGTTGGGCTTATTGTAGAGTTCTATCAGTCCTTCAAAGAAGACATAAATCCAACTCTCCTCAAACTATTCCACAAAATAGAAACAAAAGGTACTCTACCCAATTCATTCTCTGAAGCCACAATTACTCTGATACCTAAACCACACAAAGACCCAACAAAGAAAGAAATCTTCAGACCATTTTCCCTAATGAATATCAATGCAAAAATACTCAATAAAATTCTTGCAAACTGTATCCAAGAACACATTAAAACAATCATCCAGAATGATCAATAGGCTTCATTCCAGGGATGCAGGGATGGTTCAACATACTGAAATCTGTCACTGTGATGCTTTATATATAAACAAACTCAAAGGAGGAAAAAAACATATGATAATCTCATTAGATGCTGAGAAATCATTTGACAAAATCTGACAACCCATCATGATAAAAGTTTTGGAAAGATTAGGAATTCAAGGCCCATACCTAAACATAGTAAAAGCTATATACATAAAACCAGTAGCCAACATCAAATTAGATGGAAAGAACCTTGAAGCAATCCTACTTAAATCAGGGACTAAACAAGGCTGCCCATGAAATACCTACCTATTCAATATAGTACTTGAAGTCCTAGCCAGAGCAATTGGACAATAAAAGGAGATCCAAGGGATTTAAATTGGAAAGGAAAAAGTCAAAATTTCACTATTTGCAGATGATATGATAGTATACTTAAGTAACTTCAAACAATCTACCAGAGANCTCCTAAACCTGATAAACAACTTCAACAAAGTGACTGGATATAAAATTAACTCAAACAAATCAGTGGCCTTCCTCTACAAAAAAGTATAAGTGGGCTGAGAAAGAAATTTGGGAAACAACACCATTCATAATAATCACAAATAATATAGCATACCTTGGTGTGACTCTAACTAAGCAAGTGAAAGATCTGTATAATAAGAATTTCAAGTCTCTGAAGAAAGAAATCAAAGAAGATATCAGAAGATGGAAAGATCGCCCATGCTCATAGATTGGAAGGATTAATATAATAGAAATGTCCATCTTGCTGAAAACAACCTACAGATTCAATGCAATGTACATCAAATCTCAACCCAATTATTCAATGAGTTAGAATGTAATTTGCAAATTGATCTGGAAAAACAAAACAAACAAACAAAAAAAAAAACCTAAGCTAGTGAAAACTCTTCTCAACAATAAAAGAACTTGTAGAATCACCATCCCTGATCTCAAACTGTACTACAGAACAATTGTGATAAAAACTTCATGGTATTGGTATAGTGACAGGCAGGGAGATCAGTGGGATAGAATTAAACAGAAATGAAACCACACACCTATGGTCACTTGATCTTTGACAAGGGAGCTAAAACCATCCAGAGGAAAAATGACAGCACTTTCAACAAATGGTGATAGCTCACCTGGCACTTAGATGTAGAAGAGTGCAAATTGATTTATCTCCTTGTACAAAGCTCAAGTTCAAGTGGATCAAAGATCTCCAAATAAAACCAGAAGCCATAAACTTCTAATGTGACAGGAGTAGAGAATTATCCTCATAGAACGAACATCTTTTCCATAAGCAAATACACATAAACACATAAATCTGTATCTAGATTCTTGCATGTACATTTATACATTTCAATTCTAACCAGTTGGTTTCAATTTGTATATATTCTCACAATTACACACAAACACCCCCCCACACACACACACACATACACACACACACATCCATACCTACATATGCATTTGGAGTAAAAGACCAAGCACCAGTGTAGAAAGAACTCAGTTATTTTTGATGAAAAATGAGCTCCAAACTTCAATCCAAACAGAAAGAAAATGGTAGTACCTTTCAATGCTATATGAATTAAACCCAAGTTTTAAGAAAAAGCCTGCCTTCTTATTAAGAAAAGACCTGTTCTGTCCTATGGTAAGGAGAAGCCTGCCTGTACTTTATATCTCTCTGTCTCTGTCTCTGTCTCTGTCTCTCTCTCCCTCCCTCTCTCCCTCCCTCCCCCCTCTCTCTCCAGCTTCATTTTTGTTTTTGTTTTTGTATTCTGCATACTGCCTTCTTAGATTTTTGTGTTACGTATAGGTTCTAAGTCATTCAACTCTGCATTCTCCTTCTAATTCCATTCCATCTTGCTATCTCCCCCTGCTCTGATATCTCAATAATGTTTTTACTCTGAATGCATTTTTCCCATGTCTAGGCCCATACTTCTAAGTTTTTCTTGGGTTGAGTTGTGTCTAAAATGTGTTCTGATTAAAAAACTTCTCCTCAGCTCCATTCCACTTCTTTTTGTCCTCAGCACTTATACATTGTTCAGAATACACGATCACATATTAAAAAGGTCAACACAAGTTCACACATAAAATAAAAACAAATTGAA
>NW_018392845.1:1939-19439 GCF_900095145.1 Mus pahari | reverse complement strand
ATTGATCCTATATACAGAAAATGCAGAAAGCAGAGCAGAGACTGAAGGAAAGGCAATTCAGAGACTTCCACACCTAGGGATACATGACATCTGCAGATACCAAATCCAGACACCATTGCTGATACAAAGAAGCACTTGACGAGAGGAGCCTGACCAGAGCCTGACCAATATAGATTGGATGCTTGCAGCTAACCATTGGAATGAGCACAGGGATGCCAATGGAGGATTTAGAGTGAGGACTGAAGAGGCTTAAGGGATTTGAAACCCCATAGGAAGAGGAATATTATCAACCAACCAGAAGCCCCAGTGTCTAGGGACTAAACCAGTATGTATTTTAAAAAAAACAAGTGAAGAGAACATTTTCAAGAACTCAATGTTTCACAATGCCTTGATAGTATCAAGTAGTAAATATACTATGTTCTAGCTATTGACAGGCACTGGTAATAAATTTTCACATATGAAGCAAATTTAGTAAGAGATAACAAATACAATCAATATAAAGATGAATACAATAATGTATTATTGAGATACATGAATCTATTTCTAGTAATGAAATTCACTATCTGTATTTGTAACTCTGAGAATAATTTCAGACTTTCCTCTGAACTCTGCCTGTTGCAATATATATACATAAGTGTGTGTGTGTGTGTGTGAGTGTGTGTGCGCGTGCATGCATGTGTGTTTGCATGTATAAGTATGTACATGTATATGTGTATGTGTAGTTGCCTATGGATCAGAAAGATTTAAGGAGAAACTTGAGTGAATAGAATGATAAACAACCTTATGATAAAGTTTAAAACAATTTAATATTTTACAATTAATTAAATAGAGAAACAATACATCCTCCAGATCATAAACCCTTTATTTCCATTACTTGCAGAATAAAACTGTCTCCATGTAATTTTTGAATAATAACTTCCTCTGATTATTTGTTTCCCATCATTCCCTGTAGGGAATCCAAGTTCTGAGACATTTTAGACTTGATTGTCACTGTGGGAAGAACTTCTGATGTCTTTGATTTACCTGAGCAGCAGGTGGTGAGTGGATAAAGTCCAGAGTGTATGTACATTGACATGAGAACACCTGTGTCCAAGGACTCAAATGCCTCAGAGCCATGGACTTGGCCAAGCATCACCTCAGGGGAATTTGTGTTTCTAAAAACCTTTTCATCTTTCAGGGTCACACAAGGATCTCTAGAAAGGTCTTAGGCTATGCTCAAGAGTGTGGAAAGTCTTTGGTTATATTGGGAAGTAAGCTGTGTCAGTCATAGAACTTCTAGCTGCAGGCAGCCTGCCTTGTTGCATTTGCAGTGCAGATAGTCAGAGAATACTGGAGTAGAGGAAGGAGGAAATAACCATACTTGAAGTACAATATGGCAAAATAAGTAGCAGAAGCAATGAGGAAGTGTAATGGTACAAACAAAGTTCTAGNCTTTCTTTGAATTGTAGTGTCAAAACCCATCCATAGACAACTAGAGAATGCTCAGAGCAGGAGCACATGACTTTTCCAGAAAAGAGACCACCAGTTGGTTATATCATACCCAATGTTATGTCCTTAAAATAGAAATATATATAAAGTTTTACAGAATTAGATAGTTATATCTATGTGCTGTACATACACGCAGATATATGTATGTAAATACAATTTTTTAAAAAAGGGCATGAGTTTGAAACAAGGACCATGTGCAGTGGTACATAGTAGGTTTTGAGTGAGAAAAGAGAATGATAAATATGATTTAATTGTGTTATATTCTCAACAAATATTAAAACGTTGTCCCCAGGGTTCTGGAACTGAATGGAATTGGGGGGGGGGAGCTGCATATATGCTTCATACTTTCTTAAGAACAGGGTCTAATGCAATTGCAAAGAGAAACCAGGAATGTANGTGATAGCAGATAGTAATATGAGAATCTATAAAGTGATGCTCCTGTTTGTTGTTGTTGTTTTTAATTATCCTACCTGTTCTTCCCATTACATCCCAGCAAGGAGAACTATCTTCCATGATGGACAGAATTTTCAATCTCAATTAATGCAGAGAGAACCATCTCTTTTTCTCTCTTTTTAATCTTTTATTTTTTTGGATTTTTTTGGGGGGGTTATTTTGATATTTTTTTATTTACATTTCAAATGTTATCCCCTTTCCTGGTTTCCCCCCTTCCAGAAACCTCCTATCCCATCCCTCCTCCCCCTGCTTCTATAGGTCTATTCCTCCAACCCCACCCCCACCCACTCTTGCCTCCCTTCCCCAAATTCCTCTACACTGGGGAGTCTTTCAGGCACATAGGACCAAGGATCTCTCTTCCCATTGATGCTAACAAGGCCATCTTCTGCTACATATGTTCCTGAAGCCATGTGCACTCTTTGGTTGGTGGTTTAATCCCTGGGAGCTCTGGAGGAGTGGGTGGTTGGTTGGTTGAAATTGTTTTTCCAATGGGATTGCAAACCACTTCAGCTCCTTCAGTCCTTTCTCTAACTCCTCCATTGAGGGTGCCTATGCTCTGTCCAATGGTTGGCTGTGAGCATCTGCCTCTGTATTTGTAAGGTTCAGACAGGGCCTCTCAGACAACAGCTGTATTAATCTTCTCTCAGCAAGGATTTCTTGACATCAACATTACTGTCAGGGTTTGGTGACTGTGTATGAGATGAAGCCCCAGATGGGAAAGTCTCTGGATAGCCTTTCCTTCAGTCACTTCACTACATTTGGTCTCCATATTTGAAGCCTTGAGTATTTTGTTTTCCTTTCTAAGTCTGAAGCACCCACACTTTGTTGTTCCTCTTCCTTGAGCTTCATGTGGTCTGTGAGTTGTATCTTGGGTTTTCAAAGCTAACAAACACTTATCAGTGACTGTATTCCATGTGTGTTCTTTTGTAATTGGATTACCTCACTCAGGATGATATTTTCTAGTTCCATCCATTTCCCTAAGAATTACATGAATTCATCGTTATTAATGGCTGAGTAGTGCTCCATGTGTAAATGTACCTCATTTTCTGTATCCATTCCTCTGTTGAAGGACATCTGTGTCCTTTCCAGCTTCTGGCTATTATAAATAAGGCTGCTATGAACATACTGGAACATGAGTCCTTTTTATATGTTGGAGCATTTTTGGATTTATGCTCAGGAGTGGTATAAGCTGGGTCTTCAGGTAATACTATCAACAGTTTTCTGAGGAACTTACTCCTGGCAGGTTAGATTTTATGAGAAAATCTGAGTGTTTTTCAAGTCCTAACAACTGCAACTCTGCAAAGTATTGCAGAAGAGAAGAAGCTGTTCAATAGCTTCATGTGTTTCTATTTACTTTTAATTGAAGTCTTTAAAAGACAGGAGTCAGGGCTGGAGAGATGACTCTGGGATTAAGAGGGCATACTGCTAAATAATATTCCACTGTGTAAATAGACCCCATTTTCTTTTTTCATTCTCCAGTTGAGGGACATCTATATTGCTTCCAGTTTCTGGCTATTATGAATAAAGCTGATATGAACATTAAAAAAAGAAATCCTAAATAAAAATAATTAAAATAGTGTAAATGTATGCTTTGAAGTTTTACAGAAGANCAGGATCTAGATGTGAAAGAGTAACTGATCATAAACCTTCATTAGCTTGTTCTTAGAAATTGGGCACAAGCCTTAGATGATTTTTGTATTTTGATGTACCTAATGATCATCATAATATTCNTTCTACCTGGCTGTTTTATTAAAAACATGTTTTTCAAAGTTGTAATACTTGGATGATTTTGTATTTTGATATATCTAAAGATTATCGCTCTGTACATTCTGTTTCAGGGCTTCACTGTACATAGCTTTTTAAAGTTATAACACCTATTTCTCTATGTATAAAAAGCCTTGTTTGACAGTTGAAAAATACATTCAGATTCAAGGTGCTTTTGTTTGTTTCTGTTTGTCACAGCTGAATCCTTAGTAACCTGCCTTGAGAACCTATAGCCCAGGGATCCCCACACCCTACTGGGAAGGTCCATGCACAAGATGAATTTGAGAATTGCTCTTTCTAACTACATGAAAAATCAAGTTGGAATTTTGTTGGGGATTATGTTGAATCTGTTTATTGCTTTTGGCAAGATGGCCATTTTTACTATATTAATCTGTCCATTCCATGAGCATGGGCGATTTTTCCATTTTCTTACATCTTCGCTTTCTTTCTTCAAAGACTTGAATTTCTTTTTATACAGATCTTTCAGTTGTTTNGTTAGAGTCATACCTATATACTCTATATTGTTTGTGACTATTGTGAAGGGTGTTGTCTCCCCANTTTCTTTCTCAGTCTGTTTTCCTTTGAGTATAGGAAGGCTACTGATTTTTTTGAGTTAGTTTTCTATCAGGCTAGATTGCTGAACTTGTTTATGAGCTGTAGGAGTTCTCCTACACCAGATTATCAGCTGGTGGAATTTTGAGGTTCACTTAATTATATTATCATATCATTTACAAAGAGTTATATTTTAACTTCTTCCTTTCCAAATTAGATCCCATTGATCTCTTTTTGTTGTCTAATTTTTGTAACTGTAACTTCACATTTTATATTGAATACACAGGGAGAGAGTGGCAACCATGTCTAGTTCCAGATTTTATTGAGATTGCTTCAAGTTTCTCTCCATTTAGTTTGATGTTCGCTACTGCTTTGCTGTATATTGCTTTTACTATGTTTAGATATGGGCCCTGAATTCCTAATATTTCCAAGTATTTTAACATGAAGTGATGTTGAATTTTGTCAAATGCATTTTATGACTGTAATGAAATGATCATGTGGATTTTTTGAGTTTGTTTATGTAGTGGGTTATACTGATTGATTTCCTTGTATTGATCCAACCTGCATCCCTGGGATGAAGCCCATTTGATCATGCTGAATGATCTATTTGATGTGTTCTTGGATTCAATTTGCGGAAATTTTATTGAGTATTTTTGCATGGATATTCATAAGGGTAATTGTTCTGAAGTACCCTTTCTTTCTTGGGTCCTTGCGAGATTTTGGTATCAGTGTAATTGTGGCTTCATAGAACAAATTGGGTAGTGTAACTTCTGTTTCTCCTTTTGTGGAATAGTTTGAAGAGTTTTAGTATTAGGTCTTCTTTGAAGGTCTGAGAGAATTATGCACTAAACCAAGCTGATCTTGGGCTTTTTTGGTTCAGAGACTATTAATGACTGCTTCTATTTCTTTAGAGGGTATGTGACTGTTTGATGGTTTATCTGATTCTGATTTAATTTGGGGTATTTTTGTATCTTTCTAAAAAATTGTCCATTTTATCCAAATTTTCCTGTTGTGTTGAGTACAGACTATTGTAGTAGGATCTGATATTTTTTTAATTTCCTCAGTTTCCATTGTTATATCTTTCTTTTCATTTCTGATTTTGTTAATTTGGATACTGTCTCTGTGCCCTCTGGTTAGTTTTGCTGAGGGAATATCTATCTTGTTGATTTTCTCAAAGAACCAGTTCCTAGTTTTGTTGATCCTTTATATAGGTATATTTGTTTCTACTTGTTTGATTTCAGTCTTGAGGTTGATTATTTAATGCAGTCTACTTCTTTTGGGTGTATTTGATTCTTTTTGTTCTAGATATTTCAGGTGGAATGCCAAGATGCTAGTATACACTATCTCCAGGTTCTTTTTGGAGGCAGTCAGAGCTAAGGGATTTCCCCTTAACACTGCTTTCATTGTTTCCCATAAGTTTGGGTATGTTGTACCTTCATCTTCATTAAATCGAAAATGTCTTTAATTTTTCTTTATTTTGTCCTTGACCAAGTTATAACTGAGTAGAGCATTGTTCAGATTCCATGTGTATGTGTATGTGGGTTTTCTGTTGTTTTTGTTGATACTGAAGTCCAGCATTACTCTGTCGTGATCTGTAAGTAGGCATGGGATTATTTCAATCTTCTTATATGTGTTGATTTCTGTTCTCTGACCAAGTATATGGTCAATTTTGAATAAGGTTCCAAAAGGTGCTGAGAAGTTATATTGTTTTGATATAGTATGAAGTCATCTATAGATACCCATTAAATCCATTTGGTCCATAACTTTTGTTAGTTCCTCTGTGTCTCTTTTAGTTTGTGTTTCCATGATCTGTCCATTGTTGACAGTGGGATGTTGAGGTCTCACATTATTATAGTGTGAGGTGCAATGAGTGCTTTGAGCTTTAGCAAAGTTTCTTTTATGAATGTGGGTGTCCTTTTATTTGGAGCATATATGTACAGAATTGAGAGTTCTTCTTGGCAGATTTTTGCTTTGATGTGTATGAAGTGTCCTTCCTTATCTCTTTTGATGACTTTTGGTTGAAAGTTGACATTTTCTGACATTAGGATGACTACTCCAGCTTTTTCCTTGAGTACATTTGCTTGGAAAATTCTTTTCCAGCCCTTTACTCTGAGGTAGTATCTGTCTTTGACACTGTGCTGAATTTCCTGTATGCAGCAAAATGCTGAGTCCTGTTTATGTATCCAGTTTATGTATCCAGTCTCCTAATCTATGTCTCCTTAATTGGAAATTGAGTCCATTGATGTTAAGAGATATTAAGGAATAGTGATTGTTGCTTCCTGTTATTTTTATATTTGTGTGGCTATCTTCTATATTGTTTGTTGAAAGATTATTTTCTTGCTTTTTCTAGGGTATAGTTTCTTTCCTTGTTTTGGCATTTTCATCTATTATCCTTTATAGAGATGAATTTGAGGAAATATATTGTGTAAATTTGGTTTTGTCATGGAATATCTTGCTTTCTTCATTTATGGTAATTGACAGATTTGTTGGGTATTGTAGGGTAGCCTCGTATTTGTGTTCTCTTAGGGTCTGCATGAGATATGCCCAGTGTCATTTACCTTTCATAGTCTTTGTTGAGAAGCCTGGTGTAATAGGTCTGCCTTTATAAGTCTGCCTTGAACTTTTCCCCTTACTGCTCTTATATTCTTTCTTTGTTTTGTGCATTTGGTGTTTTGACTATTATGTGACAGGAGGACTTTTGTTTCTGGTCCAATCTATTTGGAGTTCTCCAGAATTTTTTATGTTCATGGGCGTCTTTTTCTTTAGATTAGGGATGTATTCTTCTATAATTTTGTTGAAGATATTTACTGGACTTTTAAGTATGGAATTTTCCCTCTCTTCTATACCTAGTATCTTTAGGTTTCGTCTTCTCATTGTATCCTGTATTTCCTGGATGTTTATAGGCAGTTTTGCATTTTGCAAGTTTTTGACTGTTGTGTTAATTTTTTTTTCTGATATCTTCTGCACCTGAGATTCTCTCTTCTATCTCTTGTATTCTGTTGGTGACACTTACATGTATGACTCATGATCTCTTTCCTAGGTTGTCTATCTCCAAGAATGTCTCCCTTTGTGAATTCTTAATGTTTCTATTTCCATTTTTAGATCCTGGATGGTTTTGTTCAGTTACTTCACCAGTTTCGTTGTGTTTTCCTGTAATTCTTTAACAGAATTTTGTGTTTCCTCTTTTAGGGCTTCAACCTGTTTCCTGTGTTCCCTTATATTTCTTTAAGAGTGTCTGATAAGCAGAAAACTTTGATGAGGAAATGAGTCAAGCCTCTTCACAATTTTTTTAAAGTCCTGATTAGGAAATGGGTCCCACTGTAGTATGATTTCAAACTAAAATAATTCAGTAGTGTCTTATTTCAGGAAGATTGCCAAGAGTCCCACAGTTATTATTTGTTTTCTCATTTATAAATATTTTTATAGTAAAGATTCAAGAAATACAACACTGAAAGGTAATCATTTCTTGTTCTTAGTCTCTAAATAATATCTTTCAACAGGTAACATAGAAAGACATTTACTGTATGATTTTTGAGATATTATCAACAATCAGGAAATATTTAATCTCTTTGAAAATCAATAACAGTGTTTAGCATGTAAGCCTAAACACAGTAGTGAATAATTTTCTATAATTGTGAACGTTATTCTAGAATATTTTCTTATATTAAGTGTTAAACCAATTTGACTATAATTAAATATGATTCAGTCATGAAATTTTATACTTTTCAGATTTTTGAGTGTAATTTCACACCAATATGACACTGGATAGCCACCATCCTCTTACATTGTGCTTGTCCTTTCTATTCTCAAGGTCATAGAACCTTGTAATATTATCTAAGAATATTCTCTATTTTCTGTTATCAACATTTCCTGGAGTACTTTGTAGAATTCACTGCTCAATTTGATAAGCCTGAAGTTTCCTTCTCCTTCTCCCTGTGGTGGGTACATCATCAGATCTTATTTGATATGATTACACCATTCAACTAGCTTTTTCAAGGAACAGCATACATCCAACTTGGCCTTGCTTCTATTTATTAGAATTATACATGGTTCATGGGGTTTCTGGAAATTCATACAACCATTAAATACTCTTTGTCTGTATTGAGGAGAGTATAGTGGACTCAGATGTTCTCCTTGCTTACTGGCAAAGACAAGTCTGGACAGAATCACTCCTTATTATTAGAGTAAAATATAATTGTTGACATTATATGAGGCCAACATATATTGGAACATGAAGATTCTGTAAGCAAATGGCACATTGATAACACTAGGTCAAGACAATAGTGTCACTAAGTGTGACATGAATATTGAGCCATCTGTGGGGAAATGAGCAGAGACTCCTAGTCCTCCAGTGATTTAGAAAAAAGATCCTTTTTTGGGAAACTCTGGATCGGCAGGAGATGGAGTATGCTTAACCAACAACTAAGAAATCTTTCAATAATCAGGTAGAAGAAGTCAATGTACTTCACAGAGAGGACTACCAGGGTTTCTGATGGTTCTAAGGATTTCATGTGAAAAACAAATATTCTTTAGGGTTACCGTAAGAAGAGAACTTGTGAAAGAATTGTTTTTAAAATGGGAAGTGATTTCTTTCACTAGTATATTTTTATTCATTATAGAAATAGAAGCCAATTCTCATATTTAATGAGATAATATAGAGAAATATGGAAAAGTTAAAGCTTTGCACAAAATATAGCCCTTTATTGTGTTGTGTAAGCAGTTGATTGTTACTGGATATGAACATGGAAACACAAAGCTGACTGAATCTAAAACCATAGGAAAGAGGATAGCTCACCTGTTTTGACTTCTTGCTCACAGTAAGTCCTATTTTGCCTATTAAAGGTACTGGAGATGTGAAGTAGAAAATACAGGTAAACTTTAGAAACTGGGAATGTAATTTTATATGTTTTTTTCACTTGAACTGTATAGGGTATTGCTTGTAAATGCACTCAGGAATATGATCTACAGGACCTTTGTAGCACAGTACGTGACTTACTTATAGCTGATTCTACATTTTCTATTTAATAATTTTAGTTTACCATTAGTTTCAATATTTTTTTATTATTATTATTTTCTTTATTTACATTTCAAATGCTATCCTGAAAGTTTCCCATACCCCTCCCCCCACCTCTGTTCCCCTACCCACCCACTCCCACTACTTGGCCCAGGCCTTGCCTTGTGCTAGGTCATATGGAGTTTGGAAGACCAAGGAGCCTCTATTTCCACTGATGGCCGATTAGGTCATCTTCTGCTACAAATGCAGCTAGAAACACAAACCCAGGGGGTACTGGTTAGTTCCTGTTGTTGTTCCACCTACAGGGTTGCAGCCCCCTTCAGGTANTTGGGTACTTTCTCTAGTTCCTCCATTGGGGACCCTGTGTTCCATCCAGTAGCTGGCTGTGANCATCCATTTCGGTGTTTACCAGGTACTGGCATAGCCTCACAAGAGGCCACAATATCAGGGTCCCTTCAGCAGTATCTTGCTATTTTGCTGTTGCTAGGTAACTGTGGGGAGAAGGAAAGCCAGAAGGTCAGAAGCTTGGGACATCTTCCACTTGATTGTTAGCCAAGTGCTTCTCCTGTGGGATCTGTGGAGGTGGTAACTTTGACAGGAGCCAGGGGTCCAAGAGACATGTAGAATGCCTTCTGTCCCATGTAGGTTGAAATTACCAACCGCCAGATCTAGACCTCAGCTCTACTGGAGACCAGGCTCTTTGTGCATAGCCTATTGTCCCACAGACCCATATGAAATCCATGCTTCATTGCTTCTATGGACAACCAAGGTCCAGGTTATGCTCTTTGTTTGTTTGGTGTTTCAGTCTCTTGGCTTCCCCAATACTGCCAAAAAAAATTCCACAATTCTCCCTGAGCTCAATCTGATATATTGTTTATAGTTTGTTATAAATTTCACCATTTTAAGTAAAACTTATAGTTGAAGGTCCGTTTTAGTTCTACTGGTTTCCTAAAATGATGTTGGGAGAACTGGATATGTAGAAGCTGATAATCATTATATTGCTATTGGAGGACAATTTCCTGTTCACTATAGGACAATCCCAACAAGTGACTCTGATGAGGAACCAGAATCACCCATGTGTGGGGGTAAGCCATTTTTGATTTTTTTTTTCACAATAATTTGAGTGGCCAGAAAGAGTGGATACCTTAGAGCCTAATTTTCAGTTGAAGTTCTCACTCTGGTACTATCTGACTTTAATTGAGTTTATAGGGGGAGTGGTTTTCTATGGCAGGTTCTCAGAAAGTTTCTTCTCAGAGATTCTCTTGGATCATCAGAAGTAGTATCTAAAAGCTTGTTAGGAATATAGAACCAGAGGATGCAAACCACATCTGCAGAAAAGAATCCACACATTCTGAAGACCTCTGGTGGTGAGTGTGAACACTGAGCTTTGAGAAACACAGGTGCTGCACAGTGTGCTACAGCTTCACTGTTGTTATAATCTCAAGTTCAAGTGTGCTGTCTGGGAATTCTGCTTTGTTTCTGAGGAAATGCTCATAATATTTTTCTGACTTATGGGAAAAATTCTGTCCCTACTGCTGTCTCCTGCAAGATACCTTCTCAAAAAAATGGAATTCCTAATACTCAAATTTAGCAAATATTGTCAGAAAAAGAAATTTGGGACAATTCAAATATCTGCAAATACATGTATCTTACATACATACAAACACATACCAGTTAAACATAAAAATAAGGTCAGAAATTAAGAGAAAACATAAACAATAACCTACAATTCCATTTGCATCACAAAACTGCATTTTTACTTTTTCATATCCATTTTACCGTCCTTTGAAAATCAATCTTTGATTTTCAATAGTATGAGGTTAGCACAGATAATAATTATATTGGACATTTTAAATTATACAGCAAAATTTTCCAAAATACTGTGTGGTCATTATAGCTATTTTGTCTGTTTCTTACATCATTATATCTCTATAATTTACCACTCATTTCCTTTTATACATGTTATTATTGGAAGGAGCAATTTTCGGTATGGTTGCTAACAAAGTGAGATTTGTGATGAGTCCCTAAGTAATACTTTCTTAATCTCTCTAAAGAGTTACATTTTTACAGTGAAAGAAATAAGAGGAAGTGAGTGATACCTGTGATAACACAGCAGCAGATGATTACTTAGCCTTGGCTGTCACATCTCTATCATAATGTCCCACAATAAATTTCCATGATTTGAATTACTTGATTAATTTTCAATATTTACTAGAATGTTGAAAGTTTATTCTCAACAAAAGTTCAATGGGAAATNCATTAATACNNTGNNNTTGATATTGTTTTCTTTNGCTTTACAGAGNTAGGTCTTGCCATTAATCCTAGGGTGCCAGTAAATTACAATATAGACTAGGCTCACCTTGAAATTGTATAATTTCTCCTTATTCTGCCTTCTGCTGTGATTACAATTATATACATCATATCCTAGGTTATCATACATTTCAATATAAATTATTTGCCTCCTTGGAATAATTTTGAGGGTCTGGAAATATGGATCAGTAATTTAGACCACTGGTTGATCTTCCAGAGGTCAATGGTTCAAAGAAAATGCAAAATTCAAAAAGATCCAGGAAATATTGGACACAATGAGAGACTAAACCTACGATAATAGGAGTAGATGAGAATGAAAATTATCAACTTAAAGGGCCAGCATATATCTTCAAAAATTATAGAAGAAAACTTCACATACCAAAAGAAAGAGATACCCATGAACATTCAAGAAGTCTACAGAACCCCACATACACTGCACCAGAAAAGAAATCCCTTCTGACACATAATAATTAGAACAACAAATGCACTAAATAAAGACAGAATATTAAAAGCAGTAAGGGAAGCAAGTTGCAGGCAAGCCAGGGTTCTGTAGAAAGACCCTGTCTCAAACAAAACAAAACCAACCAATCAACCACTACTACCACAACCACCACCAACAACAAAATCCCAAAGATGTGGGTACCAGGATGCATAGAGATAATACTTAATCTTGAGAATGATATTAGAAATAAAAGCTGGATGATTATCTGACTTTAGGGACCAGAGGAACACAAAGAGAGGGATAATGTATACTATAAGATTGATAAGATACTTTTTGTCTTTTGTAAGATAAACCTCTGTCCATCTGCTGAAGGTATTCACAAGAACTAATAGGTATTTGAGTCCCTTACATGGAGGTAGGTGAATGAACTGTATTTGATAATCTTGTTCAGGAATATTCCAACATGTTAGACAAGTTGAAAAAAAACTTGTCTAAGAGCTCCTTTAGGATTGTCCTGATAACAGGTTGGGAAAGCTTTGGAAATTGACCACAAGAATCTCTGGTGTCTGAAAATATAGCAACTAGAACTTGGATGGCCTTGGTCCCCAAAGTGTGGCTTGATGAAAACAATAATCTTCCACTGGGAGGATACAGGGAGCAACAGGATATTTTCTGGGCTATGTAACCACCCCTCAAGGGTGTTGTAAAGTCCTGGTTTAAATTCTGTTGATTCCACTGAGGGATGTAAGGAGGATATTGAGAGTAGAATTTAGAATTAAAGCAGCCTGAAGTAGAAGCTATGCCTGCTGACCAGATTGGTTGTTAACCAGGAAAATGCTCCAGTGTTCTTTCTGGTGGTTTTTGAAACATGTACTGGCCTCTTGAGTTGGAAACCTGATTAGCTTTGTTCCATGTATATGGGGTTAAATACAAGCCTGAAGAGCTAGACATTTTTGCTGAGAAATTTGGACCTTTGAAGGAGAAATTTTGAGTCTTTGAATGAAAAATTTTATATCCATATGTCACTAAATTTGTGAAGAATTAGAATAGTATTCTGATATGATGTACATCAGTCTAGGCTGCAGTGAGATTAATAAGTCATCTATAGACTGAAGTTGTATACTCTTCTGGGGAANGTTAAGAGAGGGCAGGTCTTTGGCTAGGACTTATTCAGAGAGGTAGGGGCTATATCAATATGCTTTTTATTTTATTTTATTTATTTACATTTCAAATGTTATTCTCCTTCCCAATTAAACATCCTATCCTCTCTTCCATTTCCCCTGCCTCTATGAGGGTGCTCTACCAATACCCCCTCCTGTCTCAGTGCCTAGCATCCCCCTCTACTGGGTCATCAAGCCTCCATAAGATCAAGAAGCTACCCACGCATTGATGTCAGATAAAGTAATCCTCTGCTATATATGCAGCTGGGGTCATGGCACCCTCCATGTGTACTGTTTCTTGAGGTAATAAAGTAATCTGTTGAATAAACTAGATGGAGAGATCTACCATTTGGTGGCAACTATGATTTGAGAGTATGGCAGGATGGGAATATTGACAACAGCAACCTTAAAGGCTAACATTTTGAATCAGGAGGTATTAGAGGTTATCTGTCCAAGAAGATGGAAGGACTGAGAACAATGGGGTAAAGTGTGATCTAGTCTCATTTATGGCCTTCCGTATACAGCTGATACTATAGGATCGATCTCATGGTTTTTACTGCCAAGAATGGAATGTCACACAGAGTTACTGGAACACAGTGGTTGAGTATGTCAGAATATTATGAATGTGCCTTCATCTTTAAAAAGATATTGAGACATTTGAAGAAGTTGTTAAGGTTTTTAAGAGTAATTATGTGTCTGCAGTGCCTGCTGGTGAGCACCCAGGAGTGGAAGGATTTCCTACTTCGAGGACAACTTGTTGAGTGGCATAGGGGTCTATAGTAGGAAAATATGGCTTTTAGAAGATAAGCAATTATACAGCTTCAGCAAATCCTTCCCCTTTCATTTCCTAGATTGGTGGTGTAATGTGGCCAACAGAACATATGTTAGTCACAGTGACGGAGCTTGAACAGCTTGTATTTCAGTAGTGTGTATGATCCTCATCTGACCAGGCATGCATGAACAGATGTGGGGCTTTTTAATATGTGCATCATGTGATCAGCATAATACAGATATTCCATCTGCTCAGTTCAAAGCCCCAGGAGCCTTTGGAATTCACTAATAAACTTTGATGAATCCTGGATAAATGATGGTAGTTTGGAGTCACAAGACACCAAGAACCTGGAGAAAATAAAAACCTGACACCCATAAGTAGCTAGGATCAAGAAACTTGTCCAGTATGGAAGAATAGGCACAAATTGTTGTCATCACTCTTGTCCCACAATGAGAGTGATAGTTGTCTCGAGAATCCAGGAAAGCAGTGTTTGCCCCTTGCACAGAACTAAGGAGGACTCCTCAGGTCCTCAGGTCCATGCTGCTGGCCATCACTAGCATCTAAACTGAAGAGTGGCCCAGGGAGCAAGGGGACTATTCCCAGGCTAGTTCTCAAAAGGGAATGTCTAGAATAGCTAGACCAGGTATGGGACAGGAAAATAATTATCAGGCTGGGATTAATATAAATATTTTACGGAAGAATACATACCATGGCCGAAAGAGTGGGCAAATTCTCAGGAGTCTAGGGAAAGGGATAATACAGAGGGAGGGAGAGAAGGTGAGTGAATCACTCTGTGAACAGTAGTTACACAGAGTATCTGTTTGGGATTCTATTTGAATAGAGTTTAAGAGTTCAGTATCTTGATGTATTAATTAAAATATTTTAAAATTATGTTTGAAAAGGTGAGTGAGTGTATGTGTGTGTGTGTGTGTTCATGGCTACAGAGGTCAGAAGGAAACATTGAGTCCTTTAGCTGGAGTTAGAAGTGTTTGTGAGTCTCCTGAAGTTGGTTCTAGGATTTAAACTCTGGTCCTTTGCAAGATTGGTAATTACTCTTACTTTAAGGTTTTTGCTACTGCTTAAAATTATTTTTAGACTGTCTTATGCATATACATAATGAATTTAGGACCCCCCCATCTTATGTTGTCTTATGCCATATCCTTCTGAAATTCTTTTGACAAAGGAAGTGTCATGTCTTTTTAAGATATGTGTGNATGTGTCATACTGAGTTTAATTTTTTGTATCTCCATAAGCTTGATAGGAGGTTGTTTATTGAAGCATGGACAACTNATCAGTGGATANAGCACCAAAGCTAGTGATGTCATATCATCCAAACATCATTAACTATCTATAGTTCCATAGTTCCTTATGGAGGAATGTGACCTCATGACACTTCCATCTTCCATGATAAAATGTTGACAGGCCCAATTTAATGTAGGCCTTCAGTTATCCAAAGTTACAGAGAGCAAATGCACTCATATGTATACACACACACACACACACACACACACACACACACATATATATGTTATATATAAAACCTATGTATATATTTACATATAATATATATGTTGCATGTACACACACACACATAATATATATATATATATATATATATATATATATATATATATATATATAGTCTTAGGATTTTACTGCTGTGAACAGACATCATTTTCATGGCCAGTCTTACAAAGGACAACATTTAATTGGGACATCCTTACAGGTTTAGCAGGTCCGTACATTGTCAATCAAGGTGGGAACATGGCAGAATCTGGGCAGGTATGGTACAGGAAGAGTTGAGAGTTCTATATCTTCATCTGAAGGCTTAAAGCAAAGTACTCACTTCTAGACAGCTAGGGTTAGGGTCTTAAGCCAATGCCCACAGTGACACACCTACCCACACAAGGCCACACCTCCTAACAGTGCCATGCCCTGGGCCAAGCATACACAAACAACTATATATATATATATATATATATATTTGTGTGTGTGTGTTAATAAGTCCATTGTGTGTGTGTATGTGTGTGTGTATGTGTGTGTGTGTGTGTGTGTGTGTGTGTGTGTGTGTGTGTCTGGTGGTTTCAGGTCTGACCAATCTGTACTGGACAACTAATATTGGCGCTCATCCCTGGGAAAGGCTAGTTCTCTCTTTACCATCAATTGTTAGTTGCCTATAGTCTTTGCCTAGGGAAGTAACACAGTGAAAATTTCCCCACTTCCAAATTAGCATCTCTATTGATATTTGCATTTTGTATACTCCCTTGTGTCTTTTCAACTGTTTTCACTGTACTTACATAGACCATATTCAATTTGACTGATAATATCTGTTTGCCTAGCCACTCCATTAGACTGAGTTTTGAAAGAGAATTAGTTTGTTTGTTTGTTTGTTTTTCATCTTTGTATCCCTTAAACCTGGTGTGCAGAGAAAGGTGAGATATGTATGTATGTAGGAATATGGGTGAGTTGTACTTTTACTTACATTAAGTGGAACAAAAGGGAAACAACTATGCTGTAGTATAATGCTAGTTTTATTTCAGCCTATTTAATTTGAATATATCATAAAGAAAACTAAAAATTTCTGAGTCATCCTACTTAAAAAAATCAAAATAAAATTTATTCATTTCTTTAACTTAGCATATCAAAATACCATCTAATGTATTATAATAACTATATTGTAAAATAATGTGAAAATGCTAGCAAGTTAATTTACACTATTTTTTTGTTTGTTTGTTTTTGAGATGTTCTGGAATTTGCTCTGTAAACTAAGTTGGCCTGCTACTCAGAGACTCACCTGCCTTTGTTTCCTAGGTGCTGGAATTAAAGATCTGAGTCAACACCACCCAGTGATAGTTTACACTATTTATTAAGCATTTTAATTTTGATAACTTCTAGGCTAGGCATGGTGGTACAAGCCTTTAATCCCAGCACTTCAGAGGCAGAAGCACGTGGATCTCTACAAGTCCAAGGCCAGTCTGGTCTACAAAGCAAGATCCAGGAGAGACAGAGCTACATAAGAGAGAGAGAACCTTCAGAAATTCCACAACCTTCTGATACAACCTTAACATACATACTATGCTAGTTTGCATACAGAGTAATGGGCGAGGGGTTGGCAGTTCATTCCTATGGGTTATACTTTATTCTATTCATCCCTGGACTCTCCATCTTTGTGTTCTCTATTCTGGTATTCCTTCTGTCCCCATGTGATCAGCTTCTGATTTTTGTATCAGACATTCTACTGTCCTTTGTCCTTTGCCTTAGTGTTACCTGCTCTACTCTCATATTTCTCGAGATTCATCTGTCTGTCTGTCTGTCTCTCTGTCTGTCTGTCTCTCACCCATTCACAAAAATCTAGCTTTCACATATGGTAGAAAATGTGGTATTTTTTTGACTCTGGCTTATTTCACTGCCTGACCTTCAATGTTCTTTATACCTACATAAAACTGCTTTCAAAAGATTTATTGTAATTTCTATGTGTGTCTATTTGTGTGAATATGTGCACATGTATACATGGATGCCTAAGTCTCCACTGAATTCAGAGTTAC
>NW_018392845.1:0-1619 GCF_900095145.1 Mus pahari | reverse complement strand
TTTCTTATATTGTGAAGTACTTTTCCTATCTTTTCCTCCAATGTATATAGTGTTTCACATCTTCCACTGAGGGCACTGATTCACCTTGAGGTTGTTTTCATGCACAGTCTCATTTTGGTCTTCTGTATGTGGATATTAAATTCACTATCACTATTTATTAAACACTCTCTCTCTTCCCCACATACATTTTAAGAGATTTGTGAATAAAAAGAATAAAGAATAAAGTCACATAGAATTATGTGACTTTAAATGTGAGCTTTAACTCTGTATCCTATGTTCAATTCCATGAATGTTCTGTGCTAGTGCTGTTCAAGTTTGCTGCTGTGGCTTGATATGTAATCTCATACATCAGTTGTTGCCACAACAAGCAGCTGAAAGAGTCAGATACAGATATTTGTACCCAACCAATGGAAAGAAGCAGCTGATCACTGTTGTTGAATTACGGAAGTCTGAAAGAAGCTGAGAAGAAGGACGATCCTATAAGAAGATCAGCCTTCTCAATTAATCTGGACCCCTGAGATCTCTCAAATACTGGACCACTGAGCAGACAGCATATTCCAACAAATATGAGACTCCTAATACACATACAGTAAAGGACTTCCTTGTCTGTGTTTATTCAGAGATGATATGCATAACCCGTAATAGACTAGAGGTCCCCAGGGCTATTGTTGGTATATGCAATAGTGTCTGTATTTGTTGGCTGCTTATAGGATGGTCCACTAAACACTCACTCACACTACTTGGCTCTGGCATTCCCCTGTATGGAGCATATAAAAGTTTTGCAAGACCAAGGGGCCTCTCTTCCCAGTGATGGCCAACTAGGCCATCTTCTGCTACCTATGCAGCTAGAGACATAAACTCTGGGAGGTACTGATTAGTTCATATTGTTGTTCCACCTATAGGGATGCATACCCCTTAATCTCTTTGGGTAATTTCTCTAGCTTCTCCATTGGGGGCCTTGTGTTCCATCCTATAGATGACTGTGAGCATCCACTTCTGCATTTGCCAGGTACTGGCATAACCTCACAGGAGACAGCTATATCAGGGTCTTTTCAGCAAAATCTTGCTGGCATATGCAATAGTGTCTGTGTTTAGTGGCTGCTTATAGGATAGACCCCCCAGGTGGGGCAGTCTCTGCATGGTCCATCCTTTTGACTTAATTCCAAAATTTGTCTCTGCAACTCCTTCCATGGGTATTTTATTCCCTATTTTAGGGAGAAATGGAGTATCCACATATTTGTATTCCTTCTTCTTGAATTTCTTGTGTTTTGGAAATTGTATCTTGGGTATTGAAGGTATCTTGGCTAATATCCACTTATCAGTGAGTACATAGTCAAGTGAGTTCTTTTATGATTGGGTTACCTCACTCAGGATGATATCGTCCAGATTCATTTATTTCCCTAAGAATTTCATAAATTCATTGTTTTTAATAGCTGAGTAGTAGTCCATTGTGTAAATGTACAATATTTTCTGTATCCATTCCTCTGTTGAGGGACATCTAGGTTCTTTTCAGCTTCTGGCTAAAATGATTAGGGTTGCTGTGAACATAGTGGAGCATGTGTCCTTATTGCCAGTTGGAACATATTCTGGGTATAAGCCCAAGAGAGGTATTGCTGGAT
>NW_018392844.1:39207-40116 GCF_900095145.1 Mus pahari | reverse complement strand
ATACTGCCATGCTCCTGCCTTGATGATAATGGACTGAACCTCTGAACCTGTAAGCCAGCCCCAATTAAATGTTGTTTTTATAAGACTTGCCTTGGTCATGNTNNCTGTTCACAGCAGTAAAACCCTAACTAATACAATTACTAAAAGCAGGATTGGTGGATTTTGATCTTTTGGTGGGTATTGTTAATGGTATAGGTCAGAGGGGAAACAAGGAAAGGGAGGTTACATTCAGGGATATCTTTATCTCTTTCTTTTTCTCTTGTCCTTCCTTGTTTCTCTCTTGTTCCTAACAATAGCAAAAAGAGGGATGAAAAAGGACAGTGCCAAACCCACTCCAGTAATAACTGCATGGCAGGCTCAAAATCTTGGATGCAGTCCCAAGGCAAAAAGTTTAATGGAAACTTAGTCTCCTGGAGCCTTGTCATCCTGTAGCAGGAATGCTCCAAACTTGTCCTTGGGTTAGTTGGTGAATGCATCTGTATGCTTTCTTTCAGTATTTTTTTTTTTTATAGGTGCCTCCAAGATGATTTGTCATATACCTAAGCTAAATTGAACTATGTTTCCTGGCCTTCACAAAGGTCCTAGGCAGTCCTTGAGCTGGTCCTGGGCTTGGAATTTAGTAAGAGTGTTACCTATTCAGACAAATTGCCTCCAGTATTGAAAGAGAAATAGTGAAAGAAATCAGGCATTACTATCTACTACATTGCCACGGACCGACTCAGTCGAAACACACACCCGTGGGTGAAGCAGGGTCTTTTGGTATGCAGGAAGGCACTGGTCGCGGTGTGAAATGACAGACACACACAGTAAAGCTATATGCGTCTGAATGCGTTTTGCTGTTCAAAGGCAGGCAGTTATATACAGAAAAACTGGCAATTAACTTAATTTTCTGGCACAGGAAAATACAAA
>NW_018392844.1:34276-38472 GCF_900095145.1 Mus pahari | reverse complement strand
CGCCGGGATTACGGCTTAGCTATGCGAAATCACGGTGTCTAAGTGCATCTCCTGTGATACTACATAGAGTTAGAAATTTCAGGGCAAGCTTAGCAAATTAAGTGTAGAATTATTATAGTTATGTATGGCAGACTACTTTTTTTTTTCAAGACAGGGTTTCTCTGTGTAGCCCTGGCTGTCCTGGAACTCACTTTGTATACCAGGCTGGCTTTGAACTCAGAAATCCAACTGCCTCTCCCTCCCAAGTACATGTACCACCACTGCCTGGCTCAGACTACATTTCTGAATAGAAGAAAACCTCCCATAAAATCACTTAGAATAACAACAGAGTCACTCCCATATACAGGAATTTACAATGGTTTAAGAAGAAGATCAGGCTGTAGTTTAAGGAGGAATTAGAGTATTGCATTATTCATGAGAAGGTTAGTTAGAGCAGAACTCCCTAATTAGAACTTTGGCTTGTATGTGAAAGCCCTTGCCCAAGGAGCTTAATGACCTCACACCTGGCTTCTAAGAATATATTGGACCTTAGATGCTGCAGACTGACCTCAATAGGCTCCTCCATAGGAAAACTCAGGGTCCCGCTATAGGTGGGCAGGAATTGGTGAAAAAAGAGTGACAAACTGACACTGACACAAGGGAGTGTGATATCTGAATGTCATTTCTCAAACAGAAGAACCAGTCTTATAATAGAAAAAAACAAAAAAGCTAGGCAAATACAACTGCCAAGATACATCCATAATGGTTCTTTATACAAAACAAAGAAAATGCATACATAATAAACTAGGGGGAGCCAGGCAGTGTTTACAACTGAGATAGGAACAGCCCTTATTTAAGATCAGCTAAACACAGGAGCCAGGTGAATGGTTTGATGCAATGCTAGTCTATTATTAAACCCAACACCAGGGGGTCCTTTAATAAATACCTGATAATGCTATTCCTCTGGGCCTAGTGAAAAACATGCACCAGGGGATTTCTGTTCTACTAATATTTTCATGAATAATACTTCAGTTACTCCTAAAACCACAGCCCACCTTCTTCTTAGGCTATACATTCCTGTGCATGGGAGTTACTTAGCTATTGTTCTAAGTATTTATTATGTAAACTATCCCTGAGATTGCTAGCTCTATTCAAGTAAATTATAATGCCTGGTTTCTTTCATTGTCTCCCTTACAATACTAGAAGTAATTCTGAATGTTATTGAATAGTTAGCATTCTTACTGAATTCCAAGGCCAGGGTCAGCTCAAGGACTGCCTAGGACATTAGAACACTAGTGGAAGCTAATCTAACTTAGCTATATGTCAAAAATCAGTCCTTAAAGGCACTTTATAATAAGACAATATTGAAAGAAAGCATACAGATCCATATACCTGACTAAAGCATGGACAGATTTGGAGCGTTCATTTTACAGGATGCCATGGTTCCACGAGACTAAATTTCTGTGAACTTTTTGCCTTGGGACTGTGTCCAAGCTTTTGGGCTTGTCATGCGAGTCACTACTAGAGTGGGTGTGGCACTTAGATATAGCTGAATTTGTCTCAGTTGTTACATTGCCTAGTTCCTGTTAGCCTTTATGTATACACTCTTTTGTTTTGTGTAAAGAGTCATTAATCATGTGGTAACATCAATGTACCTTGACTGATGTGTCACCTAACGTCTTTGTTTTGACCTCTAAAAGAAGTCTGATGCCCACTTTGAGAAATTACATTCAGATCAGCACTCTCTTGTGTTCATGTCTGTTTGTCACCCCACCAACTCCTTGCCCACCTGGGTACTAGTACACTGATTCTTCAGCGGGTTGAGGGGTTATGTCCCCGTGGCAGGGACATAAAAATAGTATATTAAAGATTAGAATAGCGGCCTCTCATGAGGCTATGCAGGTGTCTGGCAAACACAGAAGTGGATGCTCACAGTCAGCTATTGGATGGAACACAGGGCCCCCAATGGAGGAGCTAGAGAAAGTACCCAAGGAGATGAAGGGGGCTGCAACCCTGTAGGTGGAACAACAATATGAACTAATCAGTACCCCCTGAGTTTGTGTCTCTAGCTGCATATGTAGCAGAAGATGGCCTAATCGGCCATCATTGGGAAGAGAGGTCCCTTGGTCTTGCAAACTTTATATGACCCAGCACAGGGGAATGCCAGGGCCAAGAAGTAGGAGTGGGTGGGTAGGGGAGGAAGGGCAGGGGGGAGGGTATAGGGAACTTTCGGGATTGCATTTCAAATGTAAATAAAGAAAATGTCTAATTAAAAAACAGATTAGACTATATAATCGAATTTTAGGCCAAAGAGAATCAAAAAGCCAAACATTTTTATTTGTTATGGATTTTCTATATTCATCTAAATTTATGGTTATATTTTATTAGAACAAATCAGATATACATATTTCAACAATTTTTAAGGTATTGTACCTATATTGTAATTCTTAAAAATATATATTAACTTCTAGTTATTTTGAAAGTTACTTAACAAAATATTTAGAAAAAAATTAGAAATGCAAGGTAGTAATGAATGAATCAGAGTTATTATTCATGTTAGATATGAATTTATTTATTTATAAAAATAACCCTTATTTAGCTTTCTTAGAGAGTTTCATAGTTAAGTATATATTAGAGAACTAGAGACAATCAAATTGGATATACTATAGCTAGAAAGACAGATTGTTTTCAGAACCCTCAGAGATCTACAGACTATGGAATATTAATATTAATTGTTAATATTAATTGGTATTAATAAAGTCTTCTTAAGTCAACGACATGTCTGCTCCTGGCTTCACCACCATTCTACTGCAAAGATACTGATGAACTTGGAAGAATATCCCTATGATGCTTGGTTGAAATGTGGCAATCTATCCACTGGGAGGAGTGGGTGGAGACAAAAACAAAAAACAACCACAACACAAACCAAAGCAACCAACTGCACACACACACATACACACACACACACACACACACACACACACACACACACACACAAATCAATATATGAGAAAAACAAAAATCCAACCAAATAAAAACAAACAAACAAACAAAGAACCCACCCTTGCCTCATGTGCAGACAGAATTTTGTCCAAATTGGACACACTTATGTCGACTGTCTAGCTTTGCAAGGACAAGGTAGGAAACTCCTTCAGTATTCCTGCTACATAAAAATAATCTGTCATATTCTTTGGTAAAAGGCTTAAGATGGATGCTCTTGTGACTCAGAAAAATTTTGGATAATTGTCCAGGCAGTCAGCTGTCTCTGTCATTTCTATAGATTTGGAAGCTGCTTGTTCTGAACATTTTGCATACCCAAGTAATATTTATTTCCTCTCACATCTCTGATGGGGTTCAAGTAAAAATAGGTGTAGTCTCACAAATTAAACTTTAATCATTTAGGAAGGAGAAAGTGTTTTTAGGTCTAAGGAGACAATCCTAGTTTTGTAAATGCAAGTTTGATAGAGAAGAATTTAAGTACAGAATTCAAAAATCACCAAGATAAGACAGATAGTACTTTTTCCAAGGATGCTAAAAAATAATGGAATGCAAATTGTAAATATAAATTGTACTTTATAAGTTTTTATAATTGTTATTATTATATATAGTTTATTAAGAATAGGGAAACCTCTTATTGGACTAAAAGTGTAAATGTTGGAATTTGTTTTGTCTGTTGTGTATTCAGATGTTGATATCTGTGCCTGGACATCTAGTTGCAGTCTGGATTATGGCATGCTCAAACACAGGCCCGGAGTGGAGGGATGGAGGATGGAATCACCAACCCATCTTCAAAAATCTTTGACCCACCCATAATTCTTCCTGTCTAAAGGAAATGTAGAAGAAAAATAGATCAGAGACTGAAGGAAAAACCAAACCTTGACTGGCCCAACTTGGGATCCATCCCATGCATAGGCACCAAATCCTGAAATTATTGTTGATGCCATCCTGTGTTTGCAGACAGGAACCTATCATGCTCTCCTCTGAGGAGCTCTCCCAGCAGCTGACTGAGACAGTAGCAGATACTTAGAGCCAACCATTTAACTGAGCATATAAACATCCATTTTATTTATATAGATGTGTGCAATAGAATTTTTATGTGGGTGGTGGTATTGGGAGTGGGGGGAATTCTACTTTTCCTTTTGCCACCAAATAAATAGCAGGCATTTACTACCTGCTCAAGCACATTTCAGTTTCAGTTTCTGAAAAAAAGAGACATA
>NW_018392844.1:29534-34146 GCF_900095145.1 Mus pahari | reverse complement strand
CTCGAACTCAGAAATCCCCCTGCCTCTGCCTCCTAAGTGTTGGGATTAAAGGCATGTGCCACCATGCCTGGCTGAGAACAGGCATTTTTATTGACATGCTGCAAGATTAGATTAGGCCAGTTTTGAGCTAATTGACTGCATGCGTATGTTAGGAAGGTTTAAACCTATTCAATCATGGCTAGACAGATAATACCCAGAAAAATGCCCCTTTACTTGACATTTTGTTTAGGTTCTCTCTGCTCCATGTGTATCTTCATGCTGCTCACTCCTACCAACCTCATGGTGAAATCTTCCTCCACATAGTTTTTTTTTTTCCTTTTGTGGTTCTTCTCTATTCTCTTCCATATACTTGGATGCCTTCAGTAGCATCAGAAAGGTCTGCCCTATTCTCTTCAGCCCAGCTAAATGGTTGAATGGATATTTTATCAGCCAGTTGGAAGTGGCAGAAAATAATTTTATATAGCATAGAAATCAGACAGAGTTGACTAGGCCATAATCTGGACTACAATCAGACATCTGGGATTAGAAATGAATACCTGAATACGGAGGGCACAAAAACATCTCCCAACCTTTCACCCTTTATATTCATTAAAAGGTTCTGTCTCTATTATTAATAAACTATACACAATAATAACAATTATTAAAACTTATCAAGTAAAATTTACATTCACACTGTCTACTCAACTTTTACTCAGCAAGCTGGGAACTGGTACAATCTTTGACTTTAGAGTTCTTTAATACTTTTCTATCACAACTTGCATTTATAATCTAGGAACATCTTCTTAGATCTAAAACCATTTTTTTCAGTCCTAAATAGTTTAGGCTTGATAATAAGACTCTACCTATCTAGTCTTCAACACATGAGAGTGAACAAATATTACNTGAGTATGCAGGAAGTACAGAGCAAGCATCTCCCAAAACTACAGAAAGGAAAGAGACAGCTGACTGCCTTGACAATCGCCTATAATTTCTCAGAATATTGAGAATATTTATCTCTTTCATTATGGTCCAGGAAATAATAATTTTTGTGAAGGAGGAATATTGAAGGTGTTGCCTAACAAGTCTTTGCAATGCTTGGTAGTCAACTTCCATGCATTTGATTTGTATAGTATGGACAGCATTATGTCTCTACATGAAGCAAGAGAAATTTTTGTTAGCTTGTTTTTATTTGTTGTTGTTATTATTTGGTGGTGCTTTTCTGTTTCTTTGTTTTTTGGTTTTTCTTTTAAGTGTTTTTTTGTTTGTTCGTTTGTTTGTTTGTTTAGTTTGTTGGTTGTTTTTTGGACAGTGGCTAGCTGTCCACATTTGAAACAAACAGGAAAATGAGGATCTTCAGGGCACTTCATCTTTGAATAGAATGGCAGAAATAGAATAAAATAGAAGCTGCTGGGAATAGATAAGTCATAGTCAGAAAAAGATTTTTAATAATAATATATTTTTTATTCCATAGTCTATAGATCTTTGATATTTTTGAAGAATCTAACTATGTATATGCAATTTGCTTGTCTCTAGCTACCTAATCTCTACTTAAAATATCTAATATCTACTTAATATCTATGAAAGCATATAAGGAAACTTAATGAAGCTTATTTTTGTCATTAGATACTGTCATATCAAACATGACCAATATGTATGATTCACTGATTACAAATGTTTTTTTCTTATTTATACTAAACTGTTTATAAATAAATGTTTAAAAGGATTAGAACTTAACTTACATTTTGCAGAATTAGATAGGTAAAATACCTTAGGAAAATGTTGAAACATAAGTGCATATGTTGTGACAAACTATAACCATAAATTTTGTTGAATATTCAAAACCAAACAAAATAATTTCACTGAATGATGCTCTTTTGCCTAAAAGTAGATTCAATAATCTACACTTCAAGGTATTTTTATATTTCTGCCTTTTTCTCTCATCTCCTATTCCGTTCCCATAGATAGGAATAATAGGAGGAAAGAGGAAAAAGAAAAGTGAAAGAAATCCCTGAATTTAACATCCTTTCCTTGTTTCTTCCCTCACCAAGACAATTAATAACTCACCCACCAGAAGATCAAAAACACTGCTCCAATTTCAGAAATGAGGTATTATTCTCTTGAAATTGCTTCCATCTGCAACAGGTATATGTTGGGGGGGGTGCAGTGTAGGTTTTTTTGAGTGCCCAAAGAAAATATATGTATTGTCCAGTGTTAAGAAAGCTAGCTGTAACATGTTATTGAGAATGCAAGGAGGAACAATGCTCCAATGCTACTGGGATTGCAAACTGGTACAACCACACTGGAAATCTATCTTGAGGTTCCTCAGAAAATCGGAAATAGTTCTACCTCAAGAAGCAGCTATATCACTCCTGGGCCTAAATCCAAAAATGGCCCACCATGCCAGAATGGTATATACTCTACTCTGTTCATAGGAAGGAATCTCAGGTATCCCACAAAGGAATAATGGATAAAGAAAATGTGGTTCATTTACACAATGGAATAATATTCAGCTATTAAGTACTAGGGCATCATGAGTTTTGTTAGCAAATGGATGGAACTTGAAAATATCAGCCTGAGTAAAGTATCTCAAACCCCAAAGGACATTTATGGTATTACTGTCTAATAAGTGAATACCAAAACAAATATAGAATACTCAGGATAAAATCTACAGAACTCAAGAACTCTAATAAGCTAAAGGGCACAAGTCAGAATGTCTCACTCCACTTGGGAGTGAGAAGTAAGCAGAGAGAAGATTGGTGGGTACAAAAAGGTAAAATGGTGAGGAGAAGGCAAAATGGGAACATGATCAGATATTGGAGGGACTGGGTGTGATTCTCTGTGGTCCGGCTGAATGAATAGATATAAACAACCTCAGAGGGTGGGAGGTGAAGGAACTCTATAGAATGTACAAGAGACTTGGAGATGAGAGAATCTCAGGACTCAAAGTGAGGGACCTTAGATTAAATGCTGAACAGTGGGGAGAGGAAACTTGTAGGACCCACCTCTAATAGAAAGACAGGGCATCAAGTGGAGGGATGAGGTTGCCATTACGCAGTCAAAAATTCTGAATGAAAATTGTTCCTGTCTAAAAGAAATGCAAGGACAAAATGGAGAACAGATGGAGAGAAAGGAGGTCCAGTGACCAGCCCAAATTGGGACCCAACTCTATAGGTGACTCCAAGACTTGACAATGTTACTAATGGTATAATGTTATTAGAGACAAGAACTTAGAATGACTGCTCAATGAGAGGCCCAACAAGAAGCTCACTGAGACAGAGGCAGATATTACATCCAAACAATGGTCTCAAATCAGGGATTCCTGTGGTTGAATTAGGGAAAGTCTAGAAGAAGTTGAGGAGAAGGGAAATTTCATAGGAATACCAGCAGTCTCAACAAACCTGGAACACAGAGAGCTCTTAGAGAATGAGCCAATAACCAGGTAGCATACACTATCTGGTCTGAGGCCCAAGACACATACAGCAGAGGCTTGCCAGGTCTGGCCTCAATAACAGAAAGCTTATCTGACCTTTCAGAGACTTGAGGCCCTAGGAAATGGGGAAATGGGGAGGCCTGGTAGGGTGTGAGGGAGTGTTCAGGTATGGTGAAATCCTTGTGGAGACAAAGTAGAAGGAATGGGATGAGGAAATTTTGGACTGCAGAAAGAAAGGGTGATATTGACTGGAATGTAAAAAATAATTCAAGAAAAACAAAAAAGAAAGGATGTAAAAAAGAAAGGATGAGAGAGAGTCAGAGACAGAGATACAGCAAGACACAAAGAGACAGTTAAGAAAGAAAGAAAAAAAAGAAAGAAGGAAGGAAGGAAGAAAAAAGAGAGAAAAAGAAAGAAAGCTACTTGTAACATTTGTTGTCCTGTCTCTGTGTTGTAAGAAGATTCAGACATTATAAGAATTCCTGATTGAAGCAGTGGGAGTAGCTGAACCCACAGAGGTCAGCAGCTTTGAAGCTCTCCTTTTTTTTTTTTTTTTTTTTTTTTAGAGATTTTCTTTATTTACATTTCAAATGTTATCACATTTCCTAGTTTCCTCTCCAAAAATCCTCTATCCCCTTCCCCTTCCCCATCCCCCTGTTCCCCAAACCACCCACTCCCAATTCCTTACCTTGGCATTCCCCTATACTGGGGCATAGAACCTTCCATGGACCAAGGGCCTCTCCTCCCATTGATGGCCAACTAAGCCATCCTCTGTTACATATGCAGTTAGAGCCATGAGTCCTACCATGTGTTTTCTTTGATTGGTGGTTTAGTTCTAGGTAACTCTGGGGTTACTGGTTAACCCATATTGTTTTTCCTCCAATGGGGCTGCAAACCCCTTCAGCTCCTTGGGTACATTGGAAGTTGAAGCTCTACTAGATGCAACTTTTGATCAAAAAGCTAATGTAGAAATCAGAGTTTGGGTGAGTCCGAATAGGTATTTGTGAGCATGTCAGCATTCTTTTAGCATCTTCAAGGCTGAATCTTGTCAGAGCCTCTTTGACTTCATTATTTTCTGTAGATATGTAAACTTTCATCGGTAATATATGTCTCTTCATCAGCATCTGTATGAAAGGTGTGGTGTGGAAAATCAGCTAATGATGATCCTCTGCTTCCATCCAGTAAGGCACATATCATTCTTTT
>NW_018392844.1:21881-28504 GCF_900095145.1 Mus pahari | reverse complement strand
GAGAATCCTGATTGTTCTGCACTTAACCAAGAACAACCGACATAAACAGAGCTGTGGGATTTGCTACCACATCACAGGTGCATAATTTATCTCCCATCACATCAGCCCAGGATGGTTCCTCTGCAGGTCCATGGTGAATGACAAACACACATAAGCAGAAACCTGGCTAAAAACAGCAACTGGAATTAGGATTCTTTGGCTGTTGGTGTGTCCAAGCATAATACTCAGAAGCCCAGACAGGACAATGTTCAGGAGGCTTCGTTGTTTATTCTCTTGTGTCTTGAGTTACTCTATGGATTCAGATAATCATGATAGACTACAATTCAAGATTACTTAGTGAGGGATTGATTTTAACTTTTCCTGATAACAAAAGACGCTGGTATAGGGTATCCATACCCCGGTGAATGAGTCCACATACGGACACATATAGGAAACTAATAATTGGATATCATGGAGATACAAACTATTGCTGATCTTTGATTCTTTTATGGGTTCATCTTTCTTCCACCTTGTTTACACTTTTAGCCCTCTAACACTAGATAGGAAAGAAAGCAAGGTAGATGGAAAGAGAGAGGGACAGAAAGACAGAGATAGAGAGTGAGACAGACAGAGAGATAGAGTGAGACAGAGAAAGAGGTAGAGAGATTGAAAGGTAGAGAGAGAGTGCCGAATCTAACATCTAATTACTTTTTTCTTGTTTCATATTTGAGCAATACAATTAAAATAACACAACGGATCCCAATAAATGACCAAGACTCAGGACTCACAGAAACGACTATTACCAAACACTGCCTCCCTGAGAAGGTCCGTGAACTCCAATTGTCACACAACTGTAAAAATAATCTGGATCTGGCAAAACCACAACCCTGCTAGATAAAGAGGGAAATGATGGTCAGTTGCTGTGGAATGTCTAAAGCAGTCCCACACCCTGCCTTTAACTAAAAGAACATTCTCATGATATTTCTGTGTGTTTTAAAGAAACTAAAATTCCAAAATTCTCATTAAAGTGAAGTTGAGAAGATGATACTAGATATTTGGGAGAGAACTTTTGGAATCTGAAAGGGGAATATGAGAGTGGCTATTATCATGATACACTATATATCTACATGAGTACTTTATACAATGTATAATACCCCATATTAAGAAATACATGGTATAGGGATTTTCAGAGGGGAAACAAGGAATGGGGATAACATTAAAATGTAAGTGAAGAAATATCTAATAAAAAAGAAATACATTCTAGCCTACAAGTTTGCAAATTCTTCAGTTTATTGTGATGAGATTTTCAAACTTGTTCCTAATTATGTTTTGATATTCAGTGGCTTTATTAGTTTGTATTGTCTGGAAGAGAAGTCCAAGGCAATTTTTATAAGACAAACTCTTTAGTTGAGTTTTGCATAAATTTTCAGAGATTTAGTGCATTATAGTAATGGTAGGGAGCATCACATCAGGCATGGAGCTTGGGAAATAGCTTAGAGCTACATCCTGAGAGGGGGAGGAGGAAGGGGAGGGGGAGTGGGAGACAGAGAGTGAGAGGGGAGGAGTAGAGGGAGAAGGAGAGGGAGGTGATAAATGGATGGGGATGGGGAGAGGATGGGGAGAGGAAGTGGGGGAGAATATGGTGAGTGGCAAGGCTCTCGAAGATGGTGATTGGATAATGGTTGGTAGAGAACAAGACCTTACACATTGAAGTTTAACAAGGGAATATCATGGGTTTTAAGATAAATTTTTTTTTTGTTTTGTTTTTTCAAGATAGGGTTTCTCTGTATAACCCTGGCTGTCCTGAAACTCACTTTGTAGACCAGGAGCTGGCCTTGAACTCAGAAATCTGCCTGCCTCTGCATCCCAAGTGCTGGGATTTAAGGCATATGCCACCATGCCTGGCTTTTAAGATCACTTATCTTATATTCCAAGTAGTTGACATAATTTTTTTTATCAAGAATTAAGTAATTGTCTCTATATCTGAATGTTTTAGTGCTTAGAGCCAAATGAATGTAGATTTATATGTGGGACTTATTTTTACCTTGAAGCTGAGTTATTCATACCCAATTTATACATTATAAACCAAGAACATTTCTTGATGGGTAAAATAATCTCAATATGATTCATGTATAGAATTTTTAATAGTAAGTTGGAATTAAAAGTTAGCACTTAGATCTTGGTCCTATATAAATCTAAAAATAATACTGGTTCATATTATTGTCCCTGGAACATTTCATGAGGATAATTCTCTTTTGTGGGTACAATTTCACTAAAGCAGCTTGTTCTTATTGACTGTTTCTGAATGTCAACAGTTCAGTTGCATTTATGTTATACTCCATTGAATTCTAATCCCATGAGTTAAAATGAAGCAATTTTAGACTCAAATACTACCACCCATTCTGCCAAAGTAAAAAAAAAAAAAAGTGAATAAGAGTGAATTAACTAGTTCATTGCACACTGTGCAACCTTAAATGCTTCAGTCTATCATTTTACCAGCAGCTGAACAACTCTACTCTTCTGTTCACTTAGAAAGAGAAGATTCTGGAAGATGAAGTTTCTTCTTCTTGCTCTAGCCTATTTTGTTTCTGGCAAGCAGCAACCCTTACCGGTAAAGGGTTGGGCTATCAGGGAGTTATGAAGGAATAAACTGTGCTGTTCTCAATTTATCACAGTTGGAACTGACAATAAGTGTGATTCTATGAATATATCCATACCCCTTTGATTTTTGTACTTGGAATTATTCTGTGTCTTAAATCATGATTTTTTTTTCCTTTAAGGTTATAATTACTTCATTTCAAGTTCATATATTGCCTAATATTATTTTACCTGGGAAAAAGGGTATATAAATGAACCTTATTATTAGCATATTTTTAACTTTGCATAATTAACTTTATTTGTAGAGTTGAAAATCAGTATATATTTGCATTATATGTTTTATATTCCATACTAATTCAGGGAGGACTCTTAATCAATATAATATAAACAACATCAATTTGATATCTGCAGGGCAAACACATTATATGTTGCATATTTGAGGAAAAGATATTTATCCTTTAAAGTCACTGCACTATGGTCAATATGTGAGATAATATTGTTATTAATCATAATGCAGAAATAGTTCCAAAACAGGCACTGAATTTTTGATGTTCGATTTTGCATGTTCGTGTATGTTATCTACCTTAAATTTTCACTAAATTTCTTTTATTTTTTTATGTGTGTGGTTGATTGGTCTTCATGTTTCACTATGTATATGTAATACCTACCAAGGCCATAAGATATCACAAATAAGTGAAGTTACAGGAGATTATGTGCAAATATATGAGTGTGAAAACTCAAACTTACATGCTCTGATTGATGACTTTAATTCGTATTAATTTTCAGTTTTCAGGGAGATTCAATACTCTCTACCTAGCAAGTAAATCTATGGGAGCAACAGCAGAAAATAGGCCACAGCGTATCCTGATGCGTGAGGTTAAGTATTTTAAGAAATACAGTGTCATGAGCATGATGTTCTATGTCAGGTGAGAAAAGGCATTTCATTAGAAGAAACAATTTGTTAAAATGTAAATCAAGGAATTACAATGTTTCTGGAATGAGAAGAAGATTGAGATTTATTAGTAATTTGAGAAATCTGGAGTTGCGAGTGACTGCAGCTAAAATATATTAAACTTGATTGTTCACATCTTGATGTTTTAGTCTTTCTTTATATTAAAATGATAAAAATATGAACACAGTAAAATATATCCTGTATTGGAAAATATGTTAGTAAAAGTAAAATATTAATAAATGTGAATATGAGTAAAGGAACTCCTGATATCAAATATGACAAAAGCAGTGTTTGTAACCTCACTGTGAAGAATGTTTCTCTTCTTGAAAAGATCCTGATACCACTATATCTTGCAATGCATACATGAGGTCACTTTCTTCACTTTGGTTACTTGGAAAATTCTGTCAATGTTCTGAGACCCATTCTAATCCACAAGTCTTGGAACACACAGGAAGTTGGTCCATTTCTGACAGGAATCACAGACTGAAAATACAATTAATGAAAATATTTCCAAACCAAAGAATAGCATCATAGAATACAGGATCAAGGCCAGGAATGTGTCCCACTTTCATCAAGATACGTTTTCTTAAGGGACAAATATACACATGATGATAAATGTGAAATAATGAGTGTCTATTGTTTAATATGTATTGTTTAGGAAAAACGAGAATTGCCAGCTACACTCAGTTTGGGCTGATAAATTTTGGTGGAAGTATTGCTCAATAACATGTGAGTTCAGAATTGACTGCATTATTAACATGTTTTGTAAGGGATGTGATCTTAATCAAGAGTGTCTTTCATGGATAAATGACCTATTGTGTCTCATTTTATAGGTAATCTATTGCTCAAACAATGTCCCAAAAGAAACAGGACTTATTACCTGCCTAGCATATATTTGTTGCGTGATGCAGTTCATCATTTTCCAAATCTCTACTTTTATCCAAAAATTAAGGGAGGCCTATATCGAAGTGAGTAAAATAGCCATTATATACTCTCAACCAATATTGGAGAAGGTAATACACTTTTGAATGACTCTTCCTAGGTGGCACAAAACAAAAATGAAACAAATAAATACATACAGGTTTTGCTAAAGTTGGTCAAATACAGATATACACTTGATTTTTTTTAATTTTATGTTAGAAGTTGATAAATTGTTTCCTGACTCAATAATTTAATGCAGAAATGATAATAAATTGGTAGTATGCTAGGAATAATGTTATTATTTGCAAAGAATTTACAATGTTTTAAAAATAATATAATTAACAAATTATGAGACATATCTGGGAAATATATGGTATAAAAGGTTCTGTTTATTAATAAATATTTCATATTTCATAAATTAAAATTTAATATAGGATAATACATAATTTGTACAATATAAAACATAGACAAGCTATAACAACAAGATGAGAAATATAAGCATATTATGATAATCATTAAAAAATGAGGCCATGAATTTGAAGGATCATGTGGACAGTTACATACTCAGATGTTTATGGGGAAAGGGAAAATTTAAATGGCATAATGATATTAAAATCTCAAAACTGAACAGTAAATAAACAATTAAATAAATAGGAAACTCTACATCATGTTGTTAAGAAGGAAATTTTTCTTTTTGTCAGCCCCAAGTGATTTTGCTGTTGTGATACATTTTACCTCAAACACCACCATCCTATTCGAAGCAGAATTTATTAATGATGGGAATTATTTGCAGAAACTGTCAGGAGTTCTGGGTATGTAAATCTTATATGGGAGAAAATAATTTTTTTCTTGTTGTTAATTGCAACCCAACTGTGTCCCCTGCATTTAGATTAATGGCACACTGGCGCAGGAGTGTATTTATTAACATATTCAAAGTGATTGGGTGAAATTCAAGTTGAATTGTGCAGGATAAAAATTTTATTTAAAATTCAATGCTAATTTTAATATTCCTGAATTTAAATCAGTATTTTAGATATGATGGGATGGAGAGTTATTATCTTATCCATAGTAAGAATGTCTGACCTGACTTCAGAAAGATTTTTGACTGGCATATACATTCTGGTAGGGAGGATGGGGTGAGGTAGCAGTATTTACCAACTGATGAGAACACTTGATGATTTTAGACTATTATGTGCAATTATAGTGTCTGTTTCTTCTGACTTTTATTCCATTATATGCAGCAACTGGAACAAATGTCACTAAAGAAATGTGGGACGAATATCTGAAGCTAAATGAGTACCTTAACATTCCTACTGAAAATATTGAAAATGTCTATGAAACAGGTAATTTGAATCTTGTAAATGGGACGTGAAATTAGAGCAAATGATAAGGATTCTTGATTTGTATCTCAGCAATATAAAATCCTTACATGAAATCATGAAAGAAATCTAATACTATAACTAATTGTCTTTCTCTTTGTATCAACTCACAGATGTGTGCCCTAAATAGGAGCCTTGATCTCATGAGCAGAAATATTGTATTGGTCACTATTTTCAATTCACTGGAATTAAATTCTGAGGTCGATTCAAGACTGTAAACACAAAGTATTTACAATTGTCAATCAGGAATTTCTACATACCAAACTGTAATTGAATATCATCACTGGCTTTATGTCTGAGTAATTACATCAATTTCAATATTGCAAAAGAGTTTTCAATAAAATACCCAATTCATATCATGCAGTAGAATTCAACAGGAGCCAATATCGTAGTCACATTTATCACCCTATCTTAAATGGGAATAATTTGTGCATTTCAAATTGTAGAAGCTATGATAAAGACTCCTAAGGATATCAGGTATTTCAATTACTTTCCTGTTATACCCTTTATTTTTGGAAATTTCACACATTTATCAAAGGGACATGTTGAATATCAGCCTTGTCAGGTTAGGGTAAACTGAAGTGAGGGATTAGAGTTGGCAATTTATCACTTAGCAGACTATGTCTGAGAGAATAAACTTGATTCAGTGGGGTTAACAATTCCTGTAACCTACAAGAGACTACGAGAATGCTTTGAAGGATGGAAAGAAGACTAAGTGAAATAAAACACTGATAAGAATCACACACACACACACACACACACACACACACACACACACACACACACACACACAT
>NW_018392844.1:0-21774 GCF_900095145.1 Mus pahari | reverse complement strand
CCCATAGAGTCAGTGAATGAAACATGGCAAGGTCCAAAAAAAAATTTCTTCCACTGCTTATATATCCCTGGAAAATTTTTCAGGTAGCATAAACATTTCTCCAATTGAGAGTTTTCCTGGGTTAGTAGCCTGGCTGGCATCTGCATAACATCTGCTCAGGATCTTCTTGCCTTATTTGTTGAGATGTATGGAATGATTTTGATAGGTCTGACTTTGTATTTTCTTGGTCTTTTTCACTTAAAGCTTTTCATATTCATTCTTTGTTCTGTATACTTAGTGTTTTGATTATTATATGATGTGAGGCATTCCTTTTTTGTCCCTATCTATATGGTGTTTTGTAGGCTTCTTTTATGTTTATGGCCATCTCTTTTATTTGAGGAAATTTTCTTCTATGATTTTGATGAAGTTGGGTTCTGGTCCTGTGAACTGTGAAAAGTAATCCTCTTTTATTCCTATTATTCTTAGGTTTGTTTTTTTCACTGTGTCCCAAATTTCTTGGATGTTTTTGTTAGGAATGCGTTACACTTTGCATCTTCCTTGACCACTGTGTCCTATCTACTATGATATCCTCCATACCTGAGATTCTCTCTTGCATCTCTTGTGTTCTATTGGTGACTCTTGCATCTGTTGTTTCTCTCATCTTTCCTAGGTTATAGATCATCAGTGTTGCCTCCATTTGTGATTTCTTTTTTTGTTCTATTTCCATTTTTAATTCCTGGATCATTCTGTTCCATTCCTTTATTTGTTTGACGGTATTTCCTGTTTCTTTAAGGGTTTTTACTTGTTTCTTTGTTAAATGCATTTACCTGTTTGCTTTGTTTTCCTGTTTTACTTTAAGACAGTTATTTATATCCTACTTAAATGCCTCTATCATCTTCATGAGATTGAATGAGATGGAATTTTTGTTCAGAATCTTGCTCTTCAAGTATCTTAGAGAAATCAGAGCTAGCTGTCATAGGAGAACTGGGTTNTGATGGTCCCAAAATTACCTTATGCTCTTGAGTTTACCTTTCACTATCTGGTTATCTCTGGTGTAAGTATTCCTGAATGTCTCAGATTGGACAGGCTTCCTTGGAATCACATAGAGTTATGTTACCTGAGTTACTCCTGGCCTCCTGGAAGGCAGGCAGTGCTTTTTCTTGTGGGGTAGGGAGGCTGCTATGTCAAGGGTTTGAGCACAAATTCTGTGTCCCTAGTAAGGGCAGACCTCCTGGGAGACAATCAGGGTATATATTTATTGCAGGGAGGTGCTAGCATATTGATCTGCCACAGGTGCAAGTAGAGGTGCAAAGCTGCCATTTATTTGTTTCATTCTTTATTTTTCACTTTGATTCTGAGTGAGGAATATTATACGTATCTTGCATCTTGCAGTCTAATTTTTTTTTTGTTTTTGTTTTACCCAGCTGTCTACTTATTGTTTAAACAAATCTCTTTTTCTTGGAAAGGTGATTAGGTTGCTTTCTTAAAATAGGCCAAAATATAATGTACATCATACTATATTTTAATTATTTGTTGTTTTATTTCTTCTATTTNAAACAATTGAAATAACCCATTTAGGTAATTCCCCATATTCAGTCTCACAGTACATATAGTCTATTGTTTGTGATGCTACATTTCATCTTACCTTCCTTTAGAATTTTCTCAATATGCTCTTTAAAGACCAGAACTCTGTTAGTTGTCCTATTATGTGGCAGAGTTTGCTCTTCAATAAGCCTCCAAGTGTATGTCTTAATTTCTTTCATGTTGCTATGGTAATACACCATGACCATGAAAACCTACAGATGCAATATTTAATTTGGCTTGATGTTCTAGAGGGACAAGATTATGTAAGTGAAAAGAGTCACAGCAGTAACTGGTCAACATGGTGGCAGGAACAGGGAGATGTAATCATGCATTTTCAGATATAAACATGAAACATAGAGGGTGAATTGGAAACAGTACAAAGCTTCTCATTTCAAAGCCCACNCCCAGAGACATACTTNTGCCATCAAGGCTGTATCACCTTAATGTCCCCAATAAATAAATGCTGCCAAATGAAGACCATATGTTCAAATATCTGAGACTATAAGACTCAGATTTATGCAAACTATCACATTCTCCTTGGCCACAATAGGTTTTTTTGGATATATCATGAAACAAAATACACTTGGTCTAACTTCAAAATTCTCCATAACTTTTCACAGTCTCAATAGTGCTCAGCAGTCCAAACTCCAGATTTTTTTCTGATAATTTAAACAATCTCTTAAATGTAAGCCTCTATACACCAAAAGCAATTAAATTATTCAATGTACATGATTATATATGCATATATTTCTATCTCTATATATCTATATCACACTTGTATCTATATATAATATGAATGTCTATATATAATATCTAAATAAAATATATTTATATATAATATAGATGTAGATAGATAGGTATGTGTGTACAAAATCTATATCAATGCTTTGTATATACTAGACAAGAACTCTACAATCGAGCACCATTCCAACCTCAGTTCTGTTCCTTTCTCTGTCAGTCTTTTATTAAGAAATGGGTTTCACTATGTTGTATTGGCTGACCTTGAATGCTCTATGTAACACAGGAAACCTATGAACTTACTATTCTGTTCTCTGAGTCTCCCAGGTATATGTACTCCGCTCTATGGTTTGCTGACAGCAAAATAATTAAAAATGTATAGTACTTTAACAACTGCAAGAACAATATATTTTAAAAGAAGAAATTTAAAAACACCATCAGGAGATGAGACTAATTCTTGTTACTGTGTTTTTGTTTGTTTATTCTCCCCCCTCTGTGTGTGTCTGTGTCTGTCTATCTGTCTATCATCTGTCTGTGTCTGTAAAAGCAAATGATTTGGGAGGCAATAGTTATGCACATCTTCCAACAATCTCCCACAAACTTCTCCATCTCTACACTGAACCACCCACCTGTCTTTTATGCTCAAGAATGTAGAAATCATTTCTTGATGCATACCTGCTGTGGAAACTCATGACAAACAGAGCTCTGTTTCTTTCTTTACCCAACTCTCCTCATCCTACTTCATCAGTTATAGCCCACATATCTTCAGATATATATGTGACATTTGTGTGTGAGCATTAGGTAATGGTCAAAAGACAGAAACATATTCTTTATTTCAAATATCTCTCACATGAAGATGACTGCATATACTGTGCCTACTGAAACTAATTTATTTATATCTTGTTTTACACATATATTCAGGAGGAAGCAATGATTTGAGGCTTTTCTCAGATGTAGCATATTTCACTTGAAGGATGTAATTCATGCAATAGTGGCCATAAGAACTTTCTTCACACAGTCATAAAATAAACATAGGGACTCACTGAACAAATATGTATCCAACATCTGTATTGTGCCAAACCTTCAAGGTGTATAACTGAACAGATATAAAACAGCAATAAAATTCAATTTTTTTCTGTATGAGTCATGCTAGAAAATGAAAGAGGACAGAGCAATTGAAGGTGAATGAGAGTGCCAAGGGGAGGTGGAACCATGACATGGAGAGGCACAGATGTACAAAGCTGCACTGCAGTCTTTTCCTGGGAAGATGCAACATGCATGTCTACACATTTGAAAAAGAAAGCCAATGGCAGAACACATTGCACCAATGTCCAATTTGATGAAGCAATGATATTTTTATTGGTATTACTAAAAGGATTATGGATGTGAGTTTACGTACAAGGAACAGGGATAACCCTAAAGGTTCCATATTGCCAAAAGCTTACCTTATGCTCTCATGCTCTTGAAACAGCCTGCAGGCAGATTTACAGAATGAACATCTATCACTCTTCAATGAGCTGTTCAGAGCCATCACCCCAGTGACTGTTTATTCCCTTTTATACTGTTGAAAAGAAGACTAAAGAGCCCTTCAGGTATATTTCTGTTGTTTACCTCTACATGTGACATTTGGATTTGTTTCCTGAATTTCCTGAGTATCCCATTCCCTCCTATATTAATTTAGAGGGAATGATGACATTTGGAAGGAAATCTGGACATGTCAGGTAGCCTCCTGCAGAATATAAAGCTTGAGACAATTGATCAAGCAGTTCTTAGACACAAAAGTGTTAACCTCAGAGATAAATAGAAAAGAATTTTGTTGACAAAGAAAACAAAAAACCAGGAAGACAGTGGCACACACAGGCATGCAGGCAAGACCCGGTCCCACATGAAATAAAAATAAGTAAAACTTTAAAATAAATTAATTTGAGACAAAGGCTTATTAAATATTTTGTGTTGGCCCAGAGTTTAGGACATGCTGATCTCTGCCCAAGAGAAGCTGGAATTACGTGTCTATGCTTCTTACTGTACAGGATATAATTTAAATCTTGATATATTTTTCAAGGATGTGGAGAAAATTCACCATTCCTTTTTTATAGTTACACATTTATACAAACATTCAAATTAAGTAAAATACCCCATCCATAAACTCAAATGAAACTTCACAGTCATGTCCTAAAAGTCAACCGATTTGTCTATCCCACCCTCTACATTAATATTGCAAATGCACCAGGTTTTCTTGGGTTCAATAGCAGCACAAATCAAATGGATGTAACAGATATCAACATAACATTTTATACAGACACTAAAATATATAGATTCTTCTCAAATACCCCATAGAAAAATTTCCCAAAGACTCTCATATTAGGACACAAAGAAGTGCTCAACAAATTTAAAACAGAATAAATCACATCCTTCTTGCTGTTTGACCATCATAAATTAAAGCTAAAATTCAACAATAGAAATATCAGAGCATACACAAACTCATTGAATTAAAACAAAACATGAATTGATTAAAAGCTGTAAGGTAGAATCTAAGAGTAAAGAAACTGTATTTTTGGAACTGGATGTAAATGAACACACAAAACATTGAGAAGTATGGGACACAATGAAAGCAATACTGAAATTTAGTGACAAAATAAAGGAATATATAAGGAAAACTTACAACTCTCAGTGCTTTAGAAAACTTTTTGAAATTCTAGAGAGATTTCATATTAATATCTAATAGTGAACTTGAAGGGTCAGGTATAAAACCTAAGAACAAGACACCAAAACCTCCACTGGTAGTTTTATTCCAGTAGGATTTGCTGAAGGAGGCAGAGGCAGGAGGATCATGAGGTCTACCTGGGCTATCCATTATGACAGTCATGGACATCGTGACACACACCTTTAATCTTAGCATTCAGGAGACAGAGGCAGTCAGATTTCTGAGTTTGAGGCCAGTCTGGACATTTCCAGGACATCCAGGGCTACACAGAGAAACCCTGTCTTGAAAAAAAGAAATAAACCTTGCAAAGGGAGAAAGAGTCAAAATACAGATGAAATAAGTGAACTAAAAAATGTTTCACTGTCCTGCTAGTTCCAGAAAAGATGACTCCTGTCTAGATTCTCTCCTTTTCACTCATAGACTCTTACCCTCTCCTATCACAATGGTAATTAAACCTTAAGATGAGAAGGTGTGGCTGAGCTGTTTCATTTATGTGTCTCTATGATAATCATTGTCTATTACATGAATACACTTCTCAGATAGGTTTGAAAATTGTATCAATCAACAGGTCTAGCAGTCTCATTGATAGTCTACTTAATATCAGGTCAATTTAGCACAATGGTAGTCCTAGGTTTTATCTGGAGCCTACAACCTTCTTATTTAAAGGTTTTTGGCCCTGATAGCTGTTTTAGGCAAAAGCATACTCTTGTGGCTATGGACTTTGAGGATTTATATGCTTTATATACATTTGTACTCTTTAAACAATAATTTCATGTTAATGAGTATACACAGTAAATAAACGAATGGTGTATAAATACTGATATGAAAAATGTAGGGAGTGTCAATTCTACATTATGGAAAATAATATCAGAAATCTTGAATACTCTAATAACTGTGTTATCAATACCAGTATATAAATCAACTGAATACAAATACATATTTCATGATTTGAAACCAATGATGCAATATCTCCACTTAAAAAAAAAAAAGAGCAGGGCAGTTGTGGTGCATACCTTTAATTCCAGCACTTGGGAGGTAAAGGGAGGCGGATTTCTGAGTTCGAGGCCAGCCTGGTCAACAGAGTGAGTTCCAGGGCAGCCAAGGCTACACAGAGAAACCCTATCTCAAAAAACTGGAACAAGAAAAAAATGAAAATAAAAATACAAAACAAAGAAATGTGTCTAAGATTATCTACCATGATCAAAATTACTTCACACCAGTACATGTANTACATTACATATATGAACTCAAAAATAGGAATATATAATCACCTCATTAGATGCAAGGAAGAGCTTTCACAAATTCCAATGTATTTTCATAATAAAAGTCCTAAAGNNATGAATGATATAAATGACTTATCAACATTATNAAGGTAAAATACAAACCCACAGCAAACACTATACTAAACAGGGAGTAACCGACACATCTTCACAAAAATTCAAAGTAATACAATGATGTCTTCTCATTCCTATTCTGTTCAATCTAGTGCCTAAAATATTAAATGTAGTAAAAAAAATTTAGGAGAGGTACTAGAAAGAAAGCAACCATATTTGCAGAAAATATGAGTGTGTATATAAAATGCCCTAAACACTCTGTTAGAAGACTCCTGTAAATGATAAATACATATAGTAATCTAGCAAAATATAAAATTAACATAAAAATCAATAGTCTTTATATACAAATGACAGAGAGAAAGATATCAGGAAAACAGTCACATTCACAATAGCCTCAAAATTAATCTTGGAATAAATTAAAGGACGTGGAAACTTTTCACTAAGGATGTATAATACTGGTATAATATGAGCTTGTAAGGCATTGAATAAAATCCCAAATATGATGTAGAAGATGCAAAGGCCTCCAATATTCACATGTCTTTAGGATTAATATTGTAAAAATGGACAGGCAAGCAAAAGAAATACATAGATTCAACACAAACCCCCTCAAAATTCCAATGCAGTTCTGACTATAACTCTGCTAAATGGATACAGTATTAAATTGATCTTAGGAACTTATCACCATATTCAAAGATTCATGCTTCCCTTACCCCTCTTAAGAGAAGTTTCTAGTTGCAGTCAATGACAGTTAACTCAGACCTCCACAACTGGTCAGCGTGCAGAGACTTAGAGAGGTCAAAAATGATGACCCTTAAATGGAACATAAGAAGCATTTGAAATGTAAATGAAGAAAATATGTAATAAAAAATTGATAAAAAATAAAATAAAATAAAGAATCACATCCTTACTCCTGAAGCTTAGGGATCACTGCTGAAGACGGTGGAATGCAGAAAGAATGTACAAGATAGAGAGAATATATGAATTGAAAACAGTGCTTTCTCTACCCAATGGAATGGAAATTTGAAGGTGAGAAGTAATAGCAATTGTGATGCCACATATAACACCTGTAAAAGCTCAAGCCAGACAAAATCCCAATATATAGAGAGGAGGTAATCTGGTATCAACTGGAGAAGATGCCCTTGGAACCATGAAGACTCAATGTTGCAGTGTAGGGGAGTGAGTGGGAGGGTGGAGGAGCACCCCTACAGAAGCAGGAAGATTTAGAATGGGATAGTGCTTTTGCAGTGAGGAAACAAGGAATGGGGATAACATTTGAAATGGAAATAAATAAAATATCCTCTAAAAAAAGATTTCTACAAAAAAAAAGAGAAGAAAAGAAAAGAAAGAAAAGAAAAGAAAAAGAAAAGAAAAGAGAAAAGAAAGGTAATCAGAGTCCAACTCCTAGCTGAAGGGCTATTTGTAATGAATAGCTGCTAGCAGAGGGAGAACCCATTTAATGTGAATACTTCGTCTCTGGTGTGATGACTACCTAACATGATGGCTGTACATGCAATAGTATATGCACAGATCAAATTGGACTCAATAGATAACTTTAAAAAGGAAGATACAAAGTTGAGTGTGTAGGGAAAGTTGGGAGGAGCTTAGGAAGGACTTGAATATGTTCAGAATACATTGTATGAAATTCCCAAAGACAATAAAACATTGTTTTACAAAGCAACATTTTACAAAGATAATCAATGTATCATGTAGCCACTCATCTTTCTTTTCTCTTACTCATTATTCAAATTTAATAAAATACTTAGTCATAAGCACTATGGTCTTCAAAGGAGTACAACAAATGATTCTTTGGAACAAATGAAATGTTAATTTTTGCTTTCTATTTCCTTGTAGAGTCTATCAAAATCACAGTCTAAATTAATTCCTAGTCGCTAATGGGCATTAACAATCCAGTCTAACCAAAACAAAAATTAAAAAAAAAGTTTCATATCTTTAGTTTGAAATGGAACGGATGTCAACTCCATGCAGCATTGCTGTTTGCTTCCATCTTGTTTGAAATAGCATAAATGCATGAGTAGCCCACACTACCAACCCAAGAAGCAAAAGAAGCAAAGAAACTCCCTCAGGGAGGGGAAGAGTGAGGAAAAAATGCATTTGCAACATGTATTCAATCACCCTCACTCAGATTCTATTGTTTTATTTCCATGGCCAACTGTAACAAAACCAGGAAATGAGAAGTATAAACAGATCACCTGGACTTTGGTTGCCTCTGTACTGTGTTATGTTTATTTTACAGATGTAACCTTTCCAATCATTGGCCGACTCTGACAGGATAAGTAAGATTATCTTTGAAATTAGATTATGATGTCACCACAAACAGTGCACAAGTATAAATGGTACACCCAATGCTCATTTATTCAGAAGGGTGAGGAAGCAGACATTTAAACAAGGCCAGCAAGAACTGTTGCACACAGATTGCCAATTTTTCATGAAATTGAGTAAAAGTAGGAATGCTGAAGCTATAGTGAGTACATGTTAACTCATCCAATTCAGCAGTCTCTGTGCCCACTTCTAACCATCAGCATCAACTATGCTATCTTACAAGTGTGAGGTAACACTGGATGCTAACTGGAACCTACTCCAGCTTTTTAAATTTGACCAAATAAGTATAGATTTAAATAAATTTTTGCTATATGACATACTTATTATATAATCATTATAAGTTTTCCTTTATCATCATAAAAGGCATGTAGTAACACACTTTTCTGTAGATCATATAATTTAAACATTTAAATATTGTTTATAAAAATATAAAAAGAATCACTGAAGTGGTGATTCTCATATGTGAAAAAACAGAAAGAGGCACATGTCTTCTCCAAGTCACTTCTAATTACTAATTATATACTATAAGTAAGAATCATGATTTAACCAAAACTCATGTTTGAAATTGCAAGAAAGGTTTTAAGCTAAAAATTCATGNCATACATTTACACAATTGCTTACAGCTTCTGACCAACATTAGTTTGTGAGCATATTCAATATGGAAGCATAAGATTCTGGAAGCATTCCTTCTAGCTTGTGAATACTAATCAGGGAAATCTTATAAGTAGAAAATTCAATGTTGTAAACTACAGATACAGATTACTGAATGGGTACTCTAGGTATACAACAAGAACAGCACCTATGTATAACCATGCTTCCAGCCATATTAATGTTCCTTTGATGATTGGAGGAATGATATTTAGAGGCTGTAGAGATGGTTTAATAGTTGCAATCACTTACTGTACATGCAAATGACATGGTTTCTGTGACATGGATATTTGTCCAGAAACCAGAACATGCACATATCCATCTGTAACTTCAGTACCAGTAGATCTTATGATGTCATCTTCTGGTGTACAAAGTCACTAAATATTCACATGGTAAAGGAACATGTACCCAGGCAAAATACTCATACACATAAAATAAAAACTCTGAAAATTTTAATGCAAAGAATTGAGCTTTAAATTCAGCAAGCTATTAAGTTCTAGTATGTATATTATTAAAGAAGTAAAATCTATTTTTTGATGTAGATCATACTTCAATTCATCAGAGAATTTTAAGCTCACAATTTCTTTGACTACTGCATTAGAAATGTGATTTAGAATTTTTCTAAAAATTCTACCTGTCACTGTGTCTTTTCTGTGGAGTGTTCTGTAGATTTTCATATCATCCTTGTTCAGACTCCATCAAATCTGTCCTGTATTATTTCTACTTTAATATACATGCTGCTGAGGAAAGTATTAAGTATTTTTTGATACATGTGATTATAAACATCAGCTTATTGGAAAACACATTGAATTCAGTCGTTTGGTTTTCATGCATGAAAACAATACTAGTTATACTTCAGTAAGCTTTCTGTTCTATGAATTCACAACAGTTAGGAAGAGTACATCAGAAGTGAATTCAGTGCCCTTGGGTATGGTTCAGTCAAATAATAGATACTCCTGTGAAGATGCTTCCTTTTATTGCATTGCAGAAGATGCGGTCTCAGTCTGAAGGTCAATAGTAAAGACATAGTCCACACAACATGTAATAGACAGCCTGACTCTATTCTGTTGCACAATGGTTTACTTCTATTTCTTAATGCAGTTGGATCAACAACTTTCCTTAATCTAAGGTTATTAACATCTATCCAATTTTCTCTTAACAAAATGGGAATCCTGATATCTTTCTGACGCGCCAGGTTTAATCTTACTCCATATTTGCAAAGTAACCCATGTACTGAGATAATACAATTCATGAAAACTGTACAATGTTCAAAAGTACTAGTTAATTCTCAGAGTTTCTCTCTTCTACAACAGCAACTGGATCAGTGAAGTCTTTTGTTAAAGCTCTTTCCCCAGACCTCCCAGTTCTTCCTGTATATCATGGTGGCTTGTGTGTGGAGGCCAGTGAATAATTTAGTGGAGTTTATTTCTCTCATTATGCATTGGTTTGGGGGATTAAGTTTTCCAGACTTGCACAGTAATGCCCTTCACTCACTAAGCAATCTCACTACCTCCAAATTTTCCTACTGCATTAGGCTGTAGGTGTTATATCGCCACAATATGTTTTATTTCCAGAATCACCCATGGAAAAGCCTATGATTCTTTCCTGTTCAGCATATTGATACCTGCTGTAATTACTGGAGCTATTAAATCCCCTCCCCGCTACCCCATACACTTTTCCTTCTAATAGTAGAGTGACTCAGTGTTTCTACACTTCTTGGTTTTGTCAGGAACAGAACCTTGAACACTCAACCTCTCCATTAAATTTCTTTTGGCCCTTCAAAGATTTCTTCAAATGGCATCTAGTTTTTTACTTTGTCATCTTTAAGATTTCTAGCCATAACTGAGTATTCATTTGCTTGTAATCATCTCTACCATCCGGAATGAGTGTTACCCAATTTTAACTTGACTTTCTTATGATTTGAACAATATATGCCCCAAGAAAGATTACTAATTAAAATTTCTGAGTTCAAGAATTTTATTAACCATTTTCTTTTAAAAATATTGGAAATTATGATTTGTTATATTCTGTACAGACTTCTCTAAATCTACAGAATGATGTAAAATTTAACTTTGACATTCTATATATTAGGATATTCCATTTACTCCCAGTTATCTATTCAAGACATTCATAGATATTCTTAGAAGATGACTAAGACATTAAGTATTATAACTATGTAGAATTGATTAATAGCTTGTAGTTCCCAAAGGCTGTAGTATATATAATTCAGTAACAATTGTTCACAAAGGAAGGATACATTGTCTTAATGAGAAAGATGATGTGGAAGGAAGGAAGGAAGGAAGGAAGGAAGGAAGGAAGGAAGGAAGGAAGGAAGGAAGGAAGGAAGGAAAAACAGATCACTGAGGATTTGTGTGTGTGTGTTCGTGTGTGTGTGTCTGCATCTGTGTGTCTGTGTGTGTGAGAGAATGAGGCAGAGACAGAGAGATAGATAAAGAGACAGAGACAGAAGTGAGTTGGAATCAATTTGGGAGAGTAAGAGTAAGAAAATGAAATAAGGAAACAAACTTACTGATAAACTTCCTTTTATTTGACTTTGAGTCCCCAGTATCTGGAGACATAACTTATGAGAGGCAATCCTATTATAAGCCAACCCACAGGGAATAATGATGCTTTGGTAGCATCCAATATTAAATGAGTGTCAAGACTATCCAAAACCAATTCATTGAGTCATTTTAACTCTTTAGAGATAAGTAAAACATTTTCAACAGTATTCAGATAGATTTACATGAAATATCACCTATTCAAAGAGCCCAAAAAATTACTACCATCACAACATATCTGGAAAACAGAAAAAAAGGTTTATGTAAGTCAGAAATGCATAACAGAAGACAAAAGAAATAATAAAATAAGTGCTGAAATAGGTTAAGAAAAAGAAATGATAAAGAAAATAAAATTAGGCTTCTTATCTATTTATCATGGAAAATGTTATAGCTAGTACCTAATAGCTGGAATGTGTTTACCTTCTTGTACCAACAATGAGAAATAAAATTAAACTTTGTGTTTAGAAATTATAATGTGAGTTTTAGCATAATCCTGATTTTAAATGTGTTTTCATCAATGACCATANAAAAATTTGTGTTTTTTAATTTGTACACAAATACTGTGTGTGTTTTGTTGCCATTTTGAGATCACCAGCTGTTTTCCTTTTTGAGAAATGAACCATTGTGGAGAAGTGGGCTGCACACAGACAGCCTGCTCTCCAGGCGACCAAAGGACAGGAACCCCATGGACCTGATGGGTGGTGATTTCCACCTACATGGGACAGAAGGTGTTCCATCATGTCTCCTGGGCCCCTGGCTCCTATTGAAATTACTGCCTCCACAGCTCCTTTGTAGGAGAGGTGTGTGGCTATCAGTCAAGTAGGAGCAGAACCAAGCCTTTCCACATGCAAATAAAGTTTCCCCCAAACTCTTAGTCCAAGCCAATGAGAGGTAGCTGCTTTTGATCACTGAACCACCCCCAAAAACTGTATTTAAATGGATGTGAGAACTACTCCATCATCTAAGTTTTTTGTTGTAAGAGCTGTAAGGCTTGGGAAGAGATCTTCTCTCTGGAAGTGCCTCCTGTGGTTCCTAAGCACTTGGAACAGCCCAAACCAATTCAGTGCAGAGCAGCTTGGGGTTACTGAGTGGCCTGAAAGACATTGCAGAGACTTTCCTTCCCTGCCTCCACTTGCTTCCTTTCCCTGGAACCCTGGCATCAGTCCTGGCCAGAGATCTCCATGAAAAACCTCTGGTACTCAGACCAACAAACCATCAACAAAATTAAAACAAAGAAGCTTCTATTTATTAAATGTTTATTTGTAAAACAGTTCTCCATCTTGTAGTATCCTAATACCTACTTTATAACAAAGTGTTGTATGGACTACACACATCACTTAGGTAAATTTCTGCATGCCTGTATGTGCTATAGTGTCTCTTTCAAAGCATTAATGCTTTGGTGCACAAATGTTTACAAATAGCACATATGTCTAGACTATACTGTAATTTCAATCCTTCACTCTCCAAGACTGAACCTGATTCACAGGCATGTCAACTTCTCTTTTGATAGTATTTAACTGAACAACGAATGAGTCCTGTTGCCATACCTTCTACAACATGCCATACCTTCTATACCAATCACAATAACAAGCTTTTGGTGTGATTTTAGCAAATCACCTTTTGCTTGCCTGCCAGTTCTGTGATTCTATAGATGCAACTCTTATATATATATAAGAGTGTTTTATATATATATATATATTTGAGATTTTTACTTTTATGTGTTTTTTATTACAAATAATATGTTATGGAAGATGATAAATTCTAGATCTGAAGAACAAATATGTTGTTTATTTCATTGAATTTTTATACTCCAGATTTCATTACCAGCACCCCTATCCACCCTCTGATTGTTTCACAACCTATGCTTTCTCCCCATCTCACCCCATCTCCAAGTGGATGTCCCCACCCCCACCCCACCTGACCTCTAAACACCCCGGGGCCTCCAGTCTTTTGAGGGTTAGGTACATCATCTCTGAAGAATGCAGACCTGGAAGTCCTCTACTGTATGTATGTTGGGGACCTCATATCAGCTGGTATATATTGCCTGTTTGGTTGTCCAGTGTTTGAGAGATCTCAGGGGTCCAGACTAATTCAAACTGCTGGTCCTTCTACAGGAGTACCCTTTTCCTTTGCTTTTTCAACCTTCCCTAACTCAACAACAGGGGCCAGCTGCTTCTGGTCATTGGTTTGGTGTAAACATCTGTGTCTGAGTCTTTCAGCCACTTGTTGAGACTTTCAGAGGGCAGTCATATTAGATCCCTTTTTGTGAGCCTTCCATAGCCTCAGTAATAATGTCAGGCCTTGGGACTACCTTTCCTACTGGATCCCATTGTGGGCCTGTCACTGGAATTCTTTTTCTCAGGATCCTCTCCACTTCCATCCCTGTAATTTTTTCATAAAGGAATAATTATAGGTCAAAGATATGACTATGGAATGTCAACCCCATCCCTTACATGATGTCTTGTCTTCCTGCTGGAGGTGGTCTCCATAATTTCTTCTCCCTGCCAGATGTTTCATCTAAGGTCGCTCCCTTTGAGTCTTGGGAGTCTCTCACCTCCCAGGTCTTTGGTGGGTTCCAAAGACTCCCCTATTCTGTGGGATCCCCCCTGAACCTCCTATTTCCTGAGGCAGTCTGTTTACATTCCTTTTGCTGGCCCTCAGGACTTCAGTCCTTTTCCCTCATTCAACACCAGATCAGGTTCCCCTCTTTACCCCACTCCACCAACCCCATTCACTTTCCATCCTAGGTCCCTTCCTCTCTCCACAATTATGATTGCTTTTTCTCTCTGTCTAGTGGGACTATGGTTGGGGAAATCAGCATCCCTGACCTTAAATTTTATTACAGAGCAATAGTCTGAAAAACTACATGGTATTGGTACAGAGACAGACATGTTGACCAAGGGAATAGAATTGAAGACCAAGAAATAAAGCCACATACTTATGGACACTTGACCTTTAATAAAAACAGCAAAAGTATTCAATGGAAAAAGAAAACATCTTAAATACATGGTGCTGGTCTAACTGGCTGTCTATATGTAGAAGAAAGAAAATAGACCCGTATTTGTCACCTTATACAAAGCCCAAGTCCAAGTGGATCAATGACCTCAATATAAAACCTGATATATTAAATCTAATAGAAGAGAAAGTGGGAAAGAGACTTGATTTCATAGGCACAGAGGGAAATTTCCTAAACATAACTCTGGTGGCTCATATTCTAAGATCAGGAAATGATAAATGGGATCTCATAAAACTGGAAAGCTCCTGTAAGGCAAAGAACATAATAAATAAGACAAATAGGCAACCTACACATTGTGAAAAAAATTTCAAGAACCCAACATGCAATAGAGGGTTAGTATCTAAAATATATAAAGAACTCAAGAAGTTAATCACAAGAACAACAAACAATCCAATAAAAAATTGGGGCATAGAATTAAACTGAGAATTCACAATTGATGAATCTCAAATGGCTGAGAAACACTAAAAGAAATGTTTGAAGTCCTTGGTGATCAGAGAAATGCAAATTAAAATGACATGGAGTCTTTACCTTACACCAATCAGAATGGCTAAGATCAAAACCTCAGGTGACAACACATTTTGGAGAGGATGTAGAGAAAAAGGAATACTTCTCCATTGCTGATGGGATTATAAACTGTTATAACCAATCTGAAAATCAATCTGGAGGTTCCTCAAAAATTGGAAATAGATCTACTGGAAGATCCAGGTATACCACTCTTGGGAATAAACACAAAAAATGCCCTACAATGCCACAGGGGCACATGGTCCTCTCTGTTCATAGTGGCCATATTTCTGATAGCCAGAAGTTGGAAATAACCTAGGTGTCCCACAACAGAGGAATGGATACAGAAAATGTAGTTTATTTACACAATAGAATACTACTCAGCTGATTTTTTAAAGTATTTTAGATATTTTTTATTTACATTTCCAATGTTATCCCCTTTCCTAATTTCCCCTCCAAAAATCCCCTAGCCCCTCTCCCCTCCCCCTGCTCCCTAACCCACCCACTCCCATTCCTGTTCCTGACATTCCCTTACATTGGGGAATAGAGCTTTCTCAGGAACAAGGCCCTCTCCTCCCATTGATGACCGACTAGGCCATCCTCTGCTACATATATAGCTAAAGTCACAAGTTCCACCATGTGTTTTCTTTGATAGGTGCTATAGTTCCAAGGTGCTCTGGGGGTACTGGTTATTTCATATTGATGTTCCTCCTATGGGGCTTCAGTCCCCTTCAGCTCCCTGGGATTTTTCTGGCTCCTTCATTGGGAACCTTGTACTCTGTTCAATGGATGACTATGAGCATCCACTTATGTATTTGCCAGGAATTGGTAAAGCCTCAGAGGGGAAAGCTATATTATGCTTCTGTCAGCAGGTTCTTGTTGGCATCTGCCTAGTGTCTGGGTTTTGTGGTTGTTTATGGGATAGATCCCCAAGTGGGGCAGTCTCTGGATAGTCGTTCCTTCAGGCTCTGCTCCAAACTTTGTCTCTGTAACTCCTTCCATGGGTATTTTGTTCCCCATTCTAAGAAGGAATGAAGTATCCACCTTTTGGTCTTCCTTCTTCTTGAGTGTTATGTGTTTTGCAAATTGTATCTTGGATTTTCTAAGTTTCTGTGATAATATCCACTTATCAGTCAGTGCATATCATGTGTCTTCTTTTGTGATTGGGTTACCACATTCAGGAGGATATCCTCCAGATCCATCCATTTGCCTAAGAATTTCATAAATTCATCGTTTTTAAAGCTGAGTAGTTCTGCATCTGGAAGGAAGAACCATCAAGCAACTGCCCCACCCGGGGATCCATCCCAGAAACAACCAACAAACCCAGACACTATTGCATATGCCAGGAAGATTTTGCTGGCAGGACCCTGATATAGGTATCGCTTGTGAGGCTATTCCACTGTCAAGCACATCAGAAGTGGATGCTCACAGTCATGTATTGGATGGAACACAGGGCCCCCAATGAAGGAGCTAGAGAAAGTACCCAAGGAGATAAAGGGGTCTGCAACCCTAGAGAAAGAACAAAATATGAGCTAACCAGTGCCCCCACAGATCTTGTGTCTCTTGTTGCATATGTAGCAGAGGTAGGCCTAGTTGCCCATCAATGGGAGGAGAGGCCCTTGGTCTTGTGAAGATTATATGCCCCGGTATAGTGGAATGCCAGAGCCAGGAAGCAGGAGTGGGTACGTTGGGGAGCAGGACAGGGGGAAGGTATAGGGGACTTTCAGAGAGGAAACTAGGAAAGGAGACAGCATTTGAAATGTAAATAAGAAAATATCTAATTAACAAATAAAAGATAAATAGATAGATAGATAGATGGATAGATAGATAGATAGATAGATAGATAGATAGGTAGATAGATAGATAGATAGATAGATAGATAGATAGATAGATAGATAGATAGATAAAAAGACTGGGGACACTATTTTTCCTATTGTGAGAGTGGAGTTTCAGGTGAGAGTGCATTGTCTGACAATTTGCATATTTGCCCTGGGTAGGACATATTCCACATAACTCTTCCGGATGTTGCATACTGCATTTCCATCCTGCCTTTGTCTTAAAAGGCCAAGTGTGTACTGTGATATCTCAGAGTTATGCCAGCTTTAAATGGACTACTATGTAAGTAAGTTTGCTGGGATATATAAGCAGTGGAAGAAAAAAATGAGATTGTCATGGTTTGTGTGTATATGGATTGTGTTGGGGTGTGTGGGTATGGGTGCATGTGTGTGTGAGTGTGTGTATCTTTCCCCTGTTTTCTTTCTTTCTTTTTTTTTGGTTTCCTTCTTTTTGCAAAGAGTTCCTGTAGAGATTTGAAGGTTACAGGAAATGAAGGCCCCACAGCATCAAGCTTTTCTCCCACAAAGAATAATAGTCAGCTGAGTGATAAATTGTCAACTTCATACCCTCATGTCAGCTTACCCTAATCTGGCAAGGCTGGACTTCAGCATGACCCTTTAAGAAACTTTTGAAAATTTCTCAAAATAAATTATACAACACTGGAAAAGTAATTGAAATACCTGATATCCTTAGGAGTTTAAAATAATTGTAAAATATTCTCACCCATGAATGTGATGAATGTGACTGTGATATCAGCTCCTGATAAATTCCAGTGCATGATATACATAGTGTTCTTTATTGAAAAGTCTTTTGCAATATTTGAATCAATGCAATTAATCATACAAAAAGTCAGTAAGGATTTTCAATATCTGTAGGTTATATACAAACCCATGAGTGATAATTGTGAATTCTTCGTATTTACAAGTTTGAATCGAGCTCAAAATTTAATTCCAGAGAATCAAGAGTAGTGATTAATACATTTCTGCTCAAGAGATCAAGGCTTTCATTTATGGCATACATCTGTGAAGTCGTACAAAGAGGGAGATATTTTAAAATACTCTTGGATTTCCTTATAATTTTGTAAAAATTTTACACTGATGAGACACAAATCAAGAATTTTGTCGTTTCCTCTAATTTAAAGTCACTTTTACAGGAAATGGTTTACCTGTTTCATAGACATTTTCAATATTTTTAGTAGGGATATTAGATTGTTTAGTCAGCTTCTCATATTCCCCCCACATTTCTTCAGTGATATTTGTTTCAGTTGCTGCAGTTCATGGAAGAAATGTCAGAAGAAAAAGCCATTATAGTGACACCTAGTAGTCTAAGTTCATCAAGTTTTGTCATCAATTGGTAAATCAAGACATTTCACCCCAGCCTCCCTACCAGAATGGTGATCCCAATTAGAGACACATTCTGAGGTCAGGAGAGACATCCTTTCTGGGGTATAGACAATAAGTCTCCATCCAATCATGTCTAGTTTCTGATTTATAATCACAAATATTAAAATTGTTATTGAATAATTACATAAATTATCACGAACCATTCACCTTGAATTTCACACAATAATGATTATTCTTGAAATATATTAGTAAACACATTCATGCACCAGTATGTCATGAAACTAAATGCAGTGGACCTAGTCATGTTGCAATTAACAAAAAGAGAAAAAATTATTCCATATAAATTTACATATCCAGTGCTCCTATCATCCTGTGGAAGATATTACTATGATCAAAAAACTGAACATCGAATAGGATGATGGTATTTGAGACAAAATGTTTCAAAATATAAAATCCATGTGGGACTGGAATAAATAAATTTTCCAACATAAGAACATGCAATAGAGTTTCCTAATAATGTATTTGCTGACTTATTATTTACTTTTGAGATTTAATATAGTTACACCATTTTGAAATTTCCCTTTCAACCATAAAAATCTGAGTGTGCCCATCCACTCTCTCCTTCAAATTCATGGCATCATGATTTACTGATTATTATCATGTGCTTGTATTTCTCTTATTGGTATAGTAATGATGCTATATTTTATATTATACAAATTATTTATTTGATATAAAAGAATAATTTATGGAATATTCATTTATAACTATAACATTTCAGTCTGTATAATGTGTCTTAGATGTATATCATCACATCTGTTATTAATTATAGCATTATAAAAACAACATTGAAAATTCTTTCATAATAATCCTATTATTCCTAGCATAGTTAAACATATTAACATTTCTGAATTAAATTATTGACTCTGGGAAACATTTTTGTATCTTCTAACATGAAAGTGTAAAATCAAGTGTAATCCTGTATTTAACCACCTTTAGGAAAACCTGTATTTATTTGTTTGTTTGATTGATTTTTGTATGTTTTGTGTCAACTAGCAAGATAAATTCATGAGTGCATTTCCCACCACTATATTGCAGGAAAATAGCTAATGATGATTTTACTCACTTTGTGTTTGGCCTCCCTCTGATGCTGGATGAAAGGTGATTTTTGGAAAACGATGAACTGCATCACGCAATATGCAAGGATATTATCACATCGCAAGGATAGTATCAGTCCCGTTGCCTTTAGGACATTCTGTTTTGAAGAAAAGCCCTGTAAAATGAGACAGAATGGACATTTACCAACTAAATACATTCTTGATAAAGATCACATCCTTTACAGAACATGTAAATAATGCATTTAATCCCAAACCGGTGATACTCATGTGTAAGGGGGCAATATATATCTTGAGCTTTATCAGGCCAAATTGTGTGTAGTTCACACTTACAATTTTTCCTAAAGAAGGCATAATAAACAATATTTGTCCCTCAAGAAGTCATAACTTACTGAAAGTGATACACAGACACGACCTTCATCATGTATTCTGTGATTCTCTTCTTTAGTTTGTAAACATCTGCTTTAATCATATTTTCTGTCTATGATTACTTTCAGTAATAGAATGACTTCTTCTGTGCACCAAGACTTATGGTTGAGAATGGGGCCCAGACCCTAAATTGACATCATTTCCCAAGTCACTAAATTTAAGCAAGTGACCTCATTTATACAATATTGTTTCCAGTTTTCAGGATGGTTTTCAAGAGGAAGACCATTCTTCATAGTATGGTTATAAATACTGCTTTTGTCACATTTGATATCAGACTTTCTTTACACGGATTCACATTTATTACTATTTTACTTTTAGCCAGCATTCATCACACAATGTTTTTTTCCTGTGATGGTATTTGCAGTATTTGTGAACACCAAGGTTTAATATATTGAAGATATAGTCACTCTCAACTCCAGTTTTCCTCCAATTACTATTAAATCCACATCATCTTTTTAATTGCTGAAATAAATAATAATTCCTTGATTCCTATTTCAAAACAATAATTCTTCTACACAATTAGCTTACATAGAATGTCTTACTTGACCTTACATAGAATGTCATGCTCATGACTATGTATTGGTTAAAATACATATCCTCACACATCAGCATCCTCACTTGACTATTTTCTACTGTTGTTCTCACATTTTTGCCTGCTAGGTAGATTGTATTAAATTTCCCTGAATGCTAAAAAAATGATATTAAATAAATTCACCAGTGGGATCATATGCGTTTGAGTCCCCACATGTTTGTGCATATACTCCTGTAACTCTATTTCTAAGGGGTATTTTATTGCCTTAGTGGGTACTACATATACATAATGAACCATATAGATGAAACAACAACACACTTTAAATTATAAAATAAATGTAGTGAAAATTTGAGGTAAAGCAATGGTTAGAATAGCTAGTTATAAATGTTCAAGTTAGAGTCACCCAGCACCTTTCCTGCCCGAGGAGGGGTGTCTGCCCGGGAGGAGTCTCAAGGCCTGAGCAGGCATGAAAGCCATCTTTGCTCCGGTGCTCTGCCAGAGAAGCAACACAGCTTCTGGGAAGGATCCTTTTTCTGGTTGCAGTCATCCAGCACCTTTCCTGCCTGAGGAGGGGTGTCTGCTCAGGAGGAGTCTCCGGGCCTGAACCTGATCCGATTTCTGATTCCAGTCATCCAGCACCTTTCCTGCCCTAGGAGGGGTGTCTGCCTGGAAGCAGTCTCAAGGCTGGAACTGGTAGGAGAGCCATCTTTGCTCCTGTGCACTGCCAGGGAGAGAGAGGGCAGTCTGCAGAAGTGACACAGTTTCTGGGAGAGGTCCCGTTTCTGGCTCCAGTCACCCAGCACCTTTCCCACCCAAGGCAGGGTGTCCACCAGGGAGGAGTCTCAAGGCCTGAGCCAGAAGGAGAGTCATCTTTGGTCCTGTTCGCTTGGGCTCCAGTCAGCACAAGCAAGAGTGTGGACCACAGAAGCTACACAGCTTTGGGACAGACAGAAGCAACCTAACTTCTGGGACAGACCCTGTTTNGGGCTCCAGAAATTTGGGCATGTTCCTCGCCAGAGGAAGGCTCTGTCTGCCAGAGCAGGTGAGAGAGTCATATTGTGTCCAGGGTCCCTCAGGGGCTAGTCTGTGCAGGTGAGTGAATAAACTGCAGAGGCAA
>NW_018392843.1:0-7824 GCF_900095145.1 Mus pahari | reverse complement strand
TCCCTTTGTTCACATGTTTGCCTGTTAATGTTCATTGCAGTGATTCATTGGTCTGGTTCCAGGTCTCTAGCTTTGTGACACCATCAATATTGCATTTACACTAAGAGTATTCCCTGTTTTCCTATTGTTAACCCGGGTCATGGAGATCCTGCATCTTTGGATCAGCATGATTGGCACTTTCATAATCATTCCCAGATGATATATATTTAGTGGCGGTTGAATTCAGAGCCTGGATCTAGGCCTGGCTGGTCAGTGAGCTGCTCTTCTTTTCTGCACCACAAGAGGAAGCTCTCCAGCACTGGTACAGCTAGGTTACCCTATGCTGCCATTAGTGTGAAGCAGTCAGCTCTAGTACTCTCATGTCCTCAGGGCCATTTTATCTGTGAGCACACACACAACTTCAGAGTAATATCCATTGTGCTGCTCAGTCAAGGCACAGGGCCTACCCTCCCATGTGCTGCAGCCTCTAAGAGGTAGGCCATCTCACCTGTTCTGGTAACCTCCAAGCTGGTACATCTGTGTCTTTGCTGTTAAAGCTAGCTCTACTTTGATGCCCAAGTGATACAGGTTGTGATGGGGAAGGGCTAGCTATCAGGCTCCCAAGTCCTGTAAGGCTGCTCTCCCAACAACCACTAGTGGCTAATGGGGAACAGGGAAAGCATCACCTTCACATCCAGGCCACCTCACCACAGGAGAGTAGGAAGGCCAATTCTCTGAGCTATTGCCCTCATGAGTAGCCACCAGAGCCAGATTCACTGTCATGCCTGGACAAGGCACAGGGCCTCTTCTCTCTACTGTTACCACATGTTAGGAGTGGGCAAGCTCTCTAGAATGCCCCAGCTTATAAGAGACAGTTCCCGTTCTGCACAGGAAATGGACATTTATGTGGATCAATTTAGATTCTTCTAACTGCATCCAGTTAGTTTTTCCACTACCATTTTTGAAGGTGTTTTGTTTTTGTCAGTGTGTATTTCTGGCTTCTTTATCAATAATCAGTTGTATATACGTGTTCCATAGGTGTATGTATTTATACCTGGATTCCAATGAACAGCACATCTCTTTAATGGTAGTGTCATTTTCTGTAGCACAATTTTAAGTCATCAATGGTCATACCTCTTACATCTGTTTTATTATTCAGGGTCAGTTTAGCTATTCTGATTTTGCTTTGGTTTATACTTAATGTGGGGAGGGTTATTGACCTGGGTAAGACTTCAATTACTTAATTACATAGGTAAGTAGAGAGTGGAAACAATTTCTTGTTCCTGATTTGAAAATTGCTTTTGTCTTCTCTTCATTTAATTTGATATTGGTTATAGACTTGAACTATGTTGTAGTATACCCTTGTATGCATGACTTTCACCATGTAGGAGCATTGAATTTCATCAAAAACCTTTTCTACATTTAATATAATAAACATGTGGCTTTGTCTTATGGTCTGTTTATATAATAGATTTCATTTATTGATAGACATATGTTGAAAAATCCCTGTACCTGTGGAATGAAGCTTGTTTTATTATGATGGATGATATTTTTATATATTCCTAGATTCATTTTTAAGTGTTTTACTGAGAATTTTTACATACATGTTCCTAAGGGAAATTGGTCTGTAATTCTCTAAATTTGTTGGGTGTTTATATAATTTAAATATCAGACTTACTCTTTCCTTATAAAAATTTGAGAACCCATGTATTAAAATTGCTTATCTGATTTTGATTTAACTCTAGTAATTAATAGCTACCATGAAAATTATCTATTTCTTTAAAGCTTTCATTATTTTTTTGTTTCTTTGTTTCTTCCTTCCTTCCTTCCTTTATTTATTTATTTTTATTGGATATATATTTTTTTATTTACGTCTAATATGTCACTCCCATTCCTGGTTCCCCTCTGAAAATTAGTCTCCTCCTATCCACTTCAATCTAACCTTTCTCAACAACCCACCCATTCCTGCTTCCTGGCCCTGGCATTCTTCAATATTGGCGCATAGAGTCTTCACAGGACCAAAGGCCATTCCTCGAATTGATGTCAGACTTGATCATCCTCTATTAAATATGCAGCTGGAGTCATGAGTCCCACCATAGGTACTCTTTGGTTTGTGGTCTAGTCCCTAGGAGATCTGGGGATATGGGTTAGTTCATATTGTTGCTCCTCCTATGGGGCAGCAAAGACCATCAGCTCCTTAGGTCCTTTTTCTAGCTCCTTCATTGGAGACCCTTTGCTCACTCCAATGGATGGCTGTGAGTCTAACCAAGAAAGTGACAGATCTGTATGACAAGAACTNCAAATCTCTGAAGAAAGAAATTGAAGANCTCAGAAGATGGAAAGATCTCCCATGCTAGTGGATTGGCAGGATTAATACAGTAAAAATGGCCATCTTGCCAAAAGCAATCTACAGATTCAATGCAATCCCCATCAAAATTCCAACTCAATTCTTCACAGAGTTAGAAAGAGCAATTTGCAAATTCATCTAGGATAACAAGAAACCTAGGATAGCAAAAACTATTCTCAACAATAAAAGAACTTCTGGTAGAATCACCATCCCTGGCCTCAAGCTNTACTACAGAGCAATTGTGATTAAAAACTGCATGGTATTGGTAAAGTGATAGACAGGTAGATCAATGAAATAAACTTTAAGACCCAGAAATGAACCAACACAGCTATGGTCACTTGATCTATGACAAAGGAGCTGAAACCATCCACTGGTGGTGGTGGTGGGGGGAGGTTTTTCAACAAATGGTGCTTGCTCAACACTAACAAAGTGATTCATTCTTATGTCCTACAAAGCTCAAGTTCAAGTGGATCAAGGACCTGTATTTAACATCAGATACACTGAAACTATTAGAAAAGAAAGGGGGGAAGAGCCTAGCACACATGGGCACAGGGGAAATTTTCCTGAACAGAATAACAATAGCTTATGTTCTAAGATCTAGAATCAATAAATGGGACATCATAAAATTGCAAGGCTTCTGTAAGGCAAGGGGCACTGTCAATAAGATAAAAAGGCAACCAACAGATCGGGAAAAGATCTTTAACAATCCTTCATCTGATAGAGGGCTAATATCCAATATATACAAACAAATCCAGAAGTTAGACTCCAGAGAAACAAACAAACAAACAAAAAACCCTATTAAAAATGGGGTACCGAGCTAAACCAAGAATTGTCAACTGAGGAATAATGAATGACTGAGAAGCACCTAAAAAAATTTTCACCATCCTTAGTCATCACAAAATTGCAAATCAGGAATTCCTTAATGTCCAATATTATGCCCTGCTTTTCATTTTTAATAGTACGAATTTTCTGCTTTTCATTTTTAATAGTAGGAATTTTTATGTTTTCGCTCAGGCTTTTAATTTGTGTTTTAAGGAAGGTTTTTATTATTTGTGTGATTTATTCTGTTTCCATTCCAATCCCATGTTGGTCTATTTCATTTGTCCTTTAATTCTAGAGCTTTAAAGTGTGTTGTTCAGTTACTACTATGACATCTATATATCATCTTGCCCTTAACTGCCTTAAATGGAAAAAGTAATGAAAATTAAAATAAAAATGAATAAAAAACATGGAATCTCTTTGTGTTGGCCATTTACTCCTGGTCTTGGAACATGCACTAGAATAGGGTTGATATTCCCTGTAATAGTCCACTAGAGTAATCTGCTTTTCCCTTTCCTAGCAGATATCAATTGCAAATACCTTCTTATTTATAAGTTGGCTGTTTACCTTCTTCCCGTTTTTAGTTCTAAGATTCATTTTCCTTGAACCTGTGTATGCCTATTGCACGTTGACAAGATTTGACATATTTGCCTGATTGTTTTTTTTTGTTTGTTCATTTGATTTTTTGTTTTGATACTTGGTTTTGGTTTTCTTTTTTTCAGAGAATATGCATGAAGGTGGATAGGTTAGAAGGTGACAGAGTTCTGAGAGGATATATATTGTAGGTATGGTGACCACTCCTTATACCTTCTATATATCTAAATTTTTCTTTCCTTTCCTGATTGCAATAATTCAAATTATTGATGCAGATATAAACTTGTCATTCGTTCTGATGTCTCTGCTTGTTCATCACACTATGTGAATCCTATTTTGTTCAACTCAGAGTAAATGTGATATTTGCTCATGTCAATGTGGTATCACAAAAAAATCTTGCAAACTACAAATGTAACTCAATAGCAATTTAAAAGGTGACACTGAAAAATACAATATTATGGATATATTCAAGAAATGCAATGAATATAGCCATGTGTGGTGAATTCTATATAAAAAAAAGGAAATCATGAACATAAAATTCAAGACCATGATTGTATTTGATATAACTGATGCAATTGTTCAGGAGTGCATTGTTACTGAGACTACAAATGTCACTTAGTTCTGAATTTATGTTTTATATGGTATTAAAAAATGACATTCATTTTAAGTCTAAATAATTAAGCTTTATAATACATAGTGATGAAGTTTACAAGAAGTGAGAATAGATGAGAACTCATCAGCTAGTATAGCTAAATTGATTCTCTCATCTTTTGATGACCAGATTGCATCTAGTCCCCAAGTGGAGCAGACTTGTGAAATATCCCAGGTGTGTTCCATAATGAAGGGACACTTGTTTCCATTGAAATGACAGGGTAGATATTGCAAGGTTGTATTAAAGTTTAGATAAGTATCTGATACTGTCAAATGTGTCACTTTATTAGACATTTTGTGTTAGTTTTAATACTTACTTAAATTATAAATTTTAGAAATACATTCTGATGTTGTAAAATAGAAATCATCCACTTTTTTGATCCACAAGATATATATATATATATATATATATATATATATATATATATATATATCCATATGAATTCTCTTGACTACTTCTCTCAGAGACCCTGCTGCAGCTTGTAACATAAAGGCTGCAATAGAAAACTGATTCTTCACTTTCTTCACTTCACTCTAGACCTTAGGAGTGGATGCTTTGCTATTAATATAAAAAAGGGCATCCCAGGGAATGATTCTCCTGAATACTTATTGTGGCTGCTTGAAGCATAGATGATATACCTGTTGATAAATCATATACCTGTCCATTAATTTCACTAACAACATATCAGACAACAAAGGCATTACACATGAATTTCATACTTCTCATTTTCTGTCTTGTTACCTGGCCTTAAAATGCAATAATCTCCAGGCACATTAATACACATAATTTAAAATTTTTGCTTTAATAAATGACTCAAAGTGGTTTAGACTTCTGAAAATAGCAGTAAGAACAGTTAACTTGAACTGTGCTTAGGTGTTAAAAGGTGATTTATATTTTTTATAGATACAAAAACTAAACTCTGTAATGTGGATATTCATGTTGTCTAAGGAGACAATTGGTCTGAGAGGAAAAGTGAAAAACTAATTTTTCTTAATCCCATTTGCACTAAGTGATCATGTTCACTCTCTGATGAGACATAGTGTGATCATGAAATCTTTAGGCAGCCTACAGTGTAATACTGTAAACTTTTTTATTCATTGAAAAAGTTGTAGTCATAATTTACTTATGGTTAACTTAAATCAAATTTTAGCCTTCTGTATGACCTTTTTCTGAAGTGGCCAACTTCATATATTGACTCAGGAATAGCATATGGTTTGCAATAAAGTTTATACCTATAACTTAATCCATTATCTTCTTACTTCTACCTCATTCAAATTTGTAAATCTTAGCATGCACTCTCAACCTTCCTAATAGTGAGACCATTTAGTAAAGTACTTCATGCTGTGGNGAACCCCAACCATAAAATTATTTTGTGCCTACTTCATAATTGTAACTTTTGTACTATCATAAATCATTATGNAAATATANGATAGGCAGGATACCTANTATGTGACCCTTGTGAAAATATCCTTTTGACCAGTAAAGGGGTCACTGACCTATAATTTGAAAAGCACTAGTCTAGCATCATTAAGGCAGAGGTTTTATCTTCTTTATTAGGAGAAAACACAAAGAGCCCTCACAGAGTATCTAGGAGAGTTTTTGTACTCCTTTGAAACTGGTGAGATGAACATCTATTCTCTATTTTTTTAGTCATGCTAACACTCAACAAAATGGGGCTGAATAAGGTCTGCTTACCTTATTTAGGGCTTTTTCTCGAAACTCTCCCACATTCAACCCACAAACTTGTTCCAAAGACCATGAGATTATCAGCGTGAGATTATCAGAGCAACAATCCCTATCAACACAGGTTTTCTGTATGAAACTTTTCTTGTTGTGTCAGTAAACCTCCCAAAATCAGCACAAGGAAAGAGGAGTATTTTTCTCCCACAATTTAAAGATGAAGACTACTATGGTTGAAGAGGCGTGGCAACAGAAGGGTAGGAAACTAAGTATGTTACATTCAGAGTCAGAAANCAGAGAGATAAAAGCTATGGGTCCAGACCCGGAATCATGTCATAATGCTACCTACACCGTGTGTGCGGGACCCTAATTTTGTTTTATATATTGGCTAAAATAAATGACCTCACACCCAGAGTTTTGCCTCTTATTTGATTCTAAGTGTCAAGTAGTTGGCTATAAGATTTACCATCATAGTCGCCAACAATTCAAAATGATTTNGAGAAGATGGGTTAAGGCTGCTTGTATAACAGAACTTGATTTGAAGTCACAGTAAAGAGCCTGGCAACAAAAAAATAAAAATAAAAAAAAAATTTAAAATGGCTCCATTCAACCCACATGTTTTTGAAAATAAAAGAGATGACCTAGAAATAGACCTTCACATTTACGTAGTTGTCAAAAATTCTCAATTGTATCTTGGGTAGTCTAATTTTTGGGTTAATATCCACTTATCAGTGAATGCATACCATGTGTTTTCTTTTGTGATTGGGTTACCTCACTCAGAATGATATCCTCCAGATACATACATTTGCCTAAGAATTTCATAAATTTCTATGATGCATAAAACGACCATTCCCATCCAACAAACTTAAAGTATTGGGATAATGGTCTTCCCATAATCTCTTCCTGCTGAATTAAGGGAAAGAATTCCTGTTTGGGAAGTGAAAAAGATATTGGAAAAATGGTTAAATCAAAAGAATTCCATTTGGCATCATTTGTTGTTGAGTCTCTATGTGCTGAGAAAGTTCAGCTCTTTACTGAAGTTCTGACTGCAACAATCTGATAGGCTGGATAAACCAAAGTCATGGTATTCATATATATATTATAAATTATATATGAATTGTATGTATAATTTTAAATTATATATAGTCTATATATAATTTATATATAATTTAAATATATATATATAAAATATATAATTTAAAATTCTGAACTCTTTCAGTAAATACAGAGTATATACCACATTTTCTGTCTGCAGCTTCTTATTTTTGGAGGATTTAATTACAAAATTCCATTGAAAGAGTATATGCACTTTCATGTTGTTATTTTCCAGTATGATTGTTAATGTAGAGGAGAATTTTTTTGGGGAAAAAAATTAGAACTATTTAAAAGGCCAGGTAATATTAGTATGTTGGTGACATATTTTTTACCCTCTATTTGAACCTATAAAAATATATATTCCTAAAATGTGCTGAAGCTGTTTTCAAGTTCTGTAGCAACAACAAGAAAATGTCTTTTCAGGCTATGAGTTTCTTCAAGAAGAGTTGAGAGGTTAAGCAGAATTTCTAATTCAAGGAAAGACATTATAAGAAAGAACTTGAACTAATTGTTAAGTGTGAATATATTTTCAAAATATCAGTCTTTAAGAATAATACTAATATTTATGCCTTAGAAATAGCTGAACTCCTAACTAATTTTTTATTGCTAATTGCTATCAGCATCTTTGTTTATTGATAAATAGTCACACTGACTGATA
>NW_018392842.1:2932-8213 GCF_900095145.1 Mus pahari | reverse complement strand
CCTTTCCCCGGCAGAGCACTGGAACCAATCAACACCCCTCCTTGGGGGGGGGGGGAAAGGCGCCGGATGACCAGAACCAGACACGGGTTCCTTCCCAGAAGCTGTGACTCTTCTCTAGTCCCTGAAGAGTTCTAATTGCAGTATTCATATCACAGAGGGGGTTTATTGCAGTCCTGTTATAAAGGGCTTAGTTATTAGTAGTATAATTTTAAGAATTCGTATAGTATCATCATTAGGAATTAAGCAATCATCTATAGCATCACTACAAAAGAGTACATCTTCATTGATCTAAAGGAAATCTGCCCAATATTGTGGGTTAATGCCCAGTGATCATAGACTAATTTTGTAAGGGCAGGGAAGACACATCTAAACTGCAAAATTTAATGCTGAGGTGAGATCTGAAACCCTTGCAGTTCTGAATTATCCATTGCATCCATGCAAAATGATGCTGTCATTTCCGGGAAAGTCCCCTGCATACCTTCAGTCTTTCCTACATGACTCCTGAAAGATATCACCAACTATGCCATATCAAGTTGAAGTATGACTAAGCAACTCCTCTTGTATGGAAGCTGGCTGAGGAAACTAAGTAGGAGGAGAGAGTCCTTAAAGTAATAAAGAGTTGGAGACATCCCTTGCTTCTACTGTTAAGAGACTTATGAGATGGCCAAACCACATAACTATAACATATATGCAGAGGACCTAGGTTAGTCCTATGTTGGCTCCCTAGTTGGCAGTTCAGTCTCTGTGAGCCCCTATGAGCCCAGATTGGCTGATTCTGTGGGATTTCTTGTGGAGTCCTTGACCCCTATGGGTCCTACAATCTTCCCTTCTTTTCACAGACTTTGCTGCACTCTACCTAATATTTGGCTGTTAGTCTCTGTATCTGTTTCCAGCAGTTGTGGGTGAAGCTCCTCTGATAACAGTGGGTGTATGCATCAATCTATATCAGAATATAATTAGGATTCGGCTTAATCCTAGGTTTTGGTTTATCTAGCCTCTGGGTCCTGGCCTCCAGGCAGTGTCAGTAGTAGGTTCCCTCTCATGCATGGGCCTTGAGATGGACTAGTCATTGGTTGGCTATTCCCACAATTTATGTGCCACCTATACCCCAATGTATCTTTTAGTCAGGACAGCAGTTGTAGGACAAAGATTTTGTGGCTGGTTTGGTGTCCCAATTCCTTCACTGGAAGTCTTGCATTGTTACAAGAGATGGCCAGTTTAGGCTTTGTATCCCTCATCGCTAGGAGTCTTAGCTAGGCCACCTTCATAGATTCTTGAGCATTTCCATTGCTCTAGGTTTTTAGCTTGCCACAGAGATGACCCATACCCACCTATTCCAGCTGTCTCTCCCAGTACTCTCTTTCTCAATCCTTCTCCTCACTTGATTCGTCATGTTTCCAAGGCACCCACCCATCAATTGTACCTCACCCTGCATCCACACAAGATGCCTGTTTTATTTCTTCTTCACAGTGAGATCCATGTTTTCCCCCTAGAGCCCTCCTTGTTATTTAGCTTTTCTAGACCTGGGGATCGTAGCATAATTATCTTTAATTTTACAGCTAATATCTACTTATAAGTGAGTACATGCCATGTTTACTTTTCTGAGTCTATGTTAGCCCTAGTTTGACTGCAAACTCCTTTGTGTCATTGTTTTTAATGGCCAAGTAACACTCTATTGTGCAAATGTATCACATTTTCTTTATCCATTTCACTGTTGAGGGACATCTAGGTTGTTTCCAGTTCCTGGCTTTATTGAATAAAACTGCTAAGAGAATAGTTGAGCAAGTGTCCTTGTGGTATGGTGAAGTGTCCTTTGGCTATATGCCTAAGAGTGATATAGCTGGGTCTTAGGGTAGATGGATTCCCAATTTTCCAAGAAACTGACATTGATTTCCAAAGTAGCTGTACAAGTTTGCATTCCCGCCAGGAATGGAGGAGTGTTATCCTTGCTCCACATCCTCACCAGCATGAGCTTTCACTTGTGTTTTTTATTTTAACCATTCTGTTAGATTTGAATTTGTCTGTTGAACATTGCTTTAAGTGTTTCTCAGTCATTTGAGATTCTGCTGTTGAGATCTCTCTGTTTAGATCAGTGCACCATTTTTCAAATTGGATTATTTAGTTTGTTGATGTCTAGTTTCTTGAGTTCTTTATATACTTTTGAAATTAGTATTACCTCTCTATCAGATGTGGGGTTAGAGAAGATCTTCTCCCATTCTGTGGGCTCCTGCTTTGTCATATTGATGGTGTCGTTTGTTTTATGGAAGCTTTTCAGTTTTCAGGAGATCTTGTTTATTAATTGGATTATGAAAGCACTAACATCACCAACACATTAATCTATCAATGAATTCATAGGCACATAAGCTTTTAGGAAGTAGTACCTAGTTAAAAGACGTAGGCTACTAGGAGTGTGGACTTAAAGGGTCTTGTCCATAAACCTCTCCTATTCTCTCTGCTCTCTGAGGGCCATGACATGATCAATTTTCTTACACATGCATTTCTATTCTGATTTCATTGCCACAGACATGAAAGCAATGGTTCCAGGTTAGCAATGATTGGGCATCACTAACAGAGTCTTAGTATGATTGGAGAAAGTTAAATAAACTCACGGGGTCACTATTTGCCTTATTCACAGAGGATGCCCATGCTACGTAACTGATTCTTCCAAAGGAAAGAGGATCCAACTGCTTGAGTGTCAATACTTTAACTTTTGGCTTCCAAATTACTGGTATAATTGTTTTTTCCCAGAGTCTTGTGTTGGAAAAATCTTCTATTGTACACACAATGTCCTGAGCCAGTATTTAATCTTTGTTATCCATACTTGGATATTTAAGCAGGTAACAAACAAATCTAGTCTATTATTTCTGTATTCTAGCCAAGCATCTCTTTCCTACAGAACTTCTATTGTTCTTTATGATGCCAGTGAACTATCAGACTCCACAGGACTTTTATATTTCACTTGAGAAGTTCAAGTCAAGTTGAATGTTTTATTTTTAATACTTTTCTTTATTCTTTATAGAGTTCCACGGCATTTTTTCATGAGCTTGTGAACTGAACGAAATAAGACCTGTCCAACCCTTACTAGTCAGTAGTGAGGAATTGAGAGGCCAAACCGACTCCACCTTGGGACCAGCCTCCATCTCAAAGAAAAAAAGAAACTTGAGAACTTGACCTGCAGCAGAACTCAAGCTACACCCAAGAACCAGGAACGATCACACAGCTTGTCCTGCCCAGAGTTACTCCTAGCTACTTCCTAGCTACAGTCAGTCAAAGATTAGCCTGATCATTTCAGATGTACTTTCAGAATGTTTGTGATTGTACGAGGTCTTACTTCAGAGCACCCTATACGCCAGCTTAAAATAGACATTCAGTAGATTCTTGCTAGGATAGACCCCTCCACCTCTGTCCTGCTGAGGATTTGAGGCTGTTCTGCCTTCCCTCCCCTTTCTGCTGTGTCAGGGTTGGGTGGGAGAGAGCCCAAGCACAAGCTCATAATAAAGAGACCGTAATGCGATTACATCAGGAATGGCTCCTTGGTGGTCTTCTGGGGGGTCACGAATACTTCCTGGCACAACAGAGTGAGTTCTTGCAGAGAATTTAAAAGTACTATAGTTGCTGATGGTTTCTTTGTTTTTCTCAAGAATCGATGAACCTGTTATCTGGGACCAGAGACCATGGTTTTGTCTCGATTTTTATGCTTCTAAAGGTTACTCTCTAAATATTTATGCTGTAATGTTGTCACATTCAGCAGATGACACTGTAGAAATTGAACCATTTAATTTTCTCAAAAGAAAGAGAAAAGTCAGTTTTTCACAGGAATATTTTTCTATTTTAAATGTGAACAATAATAGAAACTTCTGTATTTTCTTCTTTTCTGAAGAGAAATGGAGGGGCAGTGGATATGGAGAGTGGAGATGTGGGAGGACTGGAAGGAGTTGAGGGAGGGGAGGAGGAGTTCAGGATATATTATTGTATAAGAGAAGAAATATATATGTAATATATAATACTACACACACACACACACACACACACACACACACGGAAAAAATCCTTCTGGTTTCTCTACACTCAAGGCTTGCCTTGCAGAACATCTTATTATTTTGTTGCTGGTGACTGTCTTTGCATGCATGTCATGGTAAACTGAGGCAGGCAGCCCTTGGTAGTCAGTGCTTAGAGCTGATGACAGTTTTGTATTCAGATACCTACAAGGGGTGATGTTAAAGGCAGACAACAATTAATGAAATTACCCAACAGACATTTTTTTAAGGGATCAAAGCTTAATTTACTGGGGCTGGTACTCCCTTGGCCAGTAGAAAGCCGATGAACTCTTTTAACTCTTACAGTCTGTCAATAAAGAGAGAAAATTCACACACACACACACACACACACACACACACACACACACACACACTGAATGGATGAAACAAAAGTCAGAGTCTAATAACTCATACACACAAGTATACATTCATACAGACCTACAGACAGACATATACATTTTCGCACATAAAATGGTTAGAGGAAAGCTCCAGTAAGCAGGCTTCAAACATTTCATACAAAAACATACATACACACATACATACATACATACATATGATTGGTGTATGGAGCAAGCTCCAACATGCACCCAGACAAACTATACATACATACATACATACATACATACATACATACACACATACTTAATACACATACATACATACACATACATACATACACACATACATACATACATACATACATACACACACACATACATACATACACACACATAGTTGATGGGGAAAAGAACAATGTTCCACCCCTCATTCACACAAACCTTACACATAAACATACACATAGATGATGGGAGGAAGGAACAATGCTCCAAACCTCTACTCACACAAACCTTATACACACGCAGTTGATGGATGCTCCAACCCTCAAACTTTCCTTCCATAACCTATATATACCAACATAATCTTTCAAGCAGTATAAAATTATAATGTAATTATGTTTTAATTTTCTTCTAGTGAATGGATGTGAAAAAACAATGTGTTTTTTTTATTTTAAATTTTATTAGGTATTTTCTTTATTTACATTTCAAATGCTATCCTGAAAGTTCCCTATACCCTTCCCCTGCCCCCGCTCCCCTGCTCACCCACTCCCACTTCTTGGCCCTGGCATTTCCCTGTGCTGGGTCATATAAAGTTTGCAAGATCAAGGGGCCTCTCTTCCCAATGATGGCTGACTAGGCCATCTTCTGCTACGTATGCAGCTAGAGACATGAGCTCAGTGGGTACTG
>NW_018392842.1:0-1361 GCF_900095145.1 Mus pahari | reverse complement strand
TTTAGCTCCCTTGTCAAAGATCAAGTGATCATAAGTGTGTGGATTCATTTCTGGATCTTCAATTCTATTCCAAACAATGTGTTTTTCAATACTTTTATGAGAAGTAACTTTGTGTAGTACAAGTAAAGAAAACAAATTATTCCCCCAAACCCACATACATTCATAACTTAGCAGCTTGTTATAGATTAACAAAGTGTAAGTAAGCACTCAAGTTTTAAAGCCACTTGTTCCTTTTGCATGGCACTGGGCATGTTGTTTTTTGCATCCTGTGTGTTCTTGGACAGTGATAATTTCCTTGATAAGTCATTTTACTCTGAGGATGGGTTTCATGGTCCCTGTGTTTGTCATGTGATTGAACATGACTCTTGTACCCTGTTCAAATGCTTTCCCCAAAGTACCTCTGAGTACATGTAATTATACCTGAGTTGTCAGATCTGTATATTCATAGTCCTGATTGATCGACTGGACATGATCTCCTTCTGTTTCTTAGTCAAGTTGTAGTCATGAACATCTTCCTTTGCCTCTTCTTCTTCCTCTTCCTCCTCTTCCTCCTCTTCTCCTTCTTCTTCTCCTCCTCCTCCTCCTTCTCCTTCTTCTTCCTCCTCGTCTTCTTTTTCTTCTTCTTCTTTGTAATATATCAAAACTTATTTTATTTTACTGTATTGTGTATATGAGTGTTTTGTCTGTATATACCTCTGGATATCAAGAGCATGGTCCAGGATTCAAGAAGAGGGCATCAGATCTCCTGGGACTGGAATTAAATACAGCTGTGAACCACTATGTGAGTGCTGGTAATCAAATCCTGGTCCTCTACAAGAGCAGCAAGTGCTTTAAATTACTGAGTCATCTCTCTAGCTTCCATCTTCCTCTTGATGATTGTGGAATTGATTATTCCATTGCTGCCATTCAACTCTACTGCCATGCTCTGTATGGCATTTTACTAAAAATGAGTATGTATAACCTTACCTTGTTTTACTATCTTAACTTAATTTGAAAACAAATAATGAAGTGACTGGAGGAGGGTTAAGAGCAGAGACTCTGGACACTATCTGAGAAAAACCTCAGGTTTCAACTTGCTAGTCAACCTTTGGAAAGGTTCCCAATTCATTTTCCCTGTCTGCAGAATTTAGAAAGAATAGTACTTGCATCTTAGGCTATCACAGGAAGTGAGAAGGAAAATTTATGAAAATCTTTGAGAAACAATTTACATATGGGGTGTACTATTCAAAGTAGATGACCTCGAGTGGATGCCCTATTAATGGGGAGAGATCAAATTTAAAAAATGTATTTTGAGGGTAAATTTTATAGTTGCTTTTTCCTGCAATACTGCCTGTAGAGTTCTTTCACATGTAGTCAGTTTA
>NW_018392841.1:4987-8098 GCF_900095145.1 Mus pahari | reverse complement strand
ATTTCAAATGATATCCTCTTTCCTAGTTTCTCCTCTGAAAAAACCCTATCTTTCCATTCCTCCTGAACACCAGTCCACACACTTTTACTTCCTGGCCCTGGCATTCTCCTATACTGGGGCACATAACCTTCACAGGAACAAGGGCCTCTCCTCCAATTGATGATCAACTAGGCTATCCTCGGCTACACATGCATCTAGAGTCATAAGTCCCACCATGCGTTTTCTTTCATTGGTGGTTTAGTCCCAGGGAGCTCTGGAGTTACTGAATGGTTCATATTGTTGTTCCTCTCAAGAGGATGCAAACCCCTTCAGATCCTTGGGTACTTTCTCTATCTCCTTCATTAGGGACTCTGTGATCCATCCAATGGATGACTGTGAGCATCAGCTTCTGTATTTGTCAGGCACTGGCAGAGCCTCTCAGGAGACAGCTATTTCAGGTTCCTGTCAGCAAGCTCATGTTGGCATCTGTGGGGTAGGTAGTATCTACCTTTGGTGCTGAGATGTGTTTCTTATATGCAGCAGAAGAGTGGGTCCTGATTTTTGCATCCATTTGGTTAGCCTGTGTCTTTTTTATTGGTGAAGCAAAAAAATGGAAGGAAATGAATAAATATCAATGAAAGCCAAGAAAAGACAGGCAAAGAAAATGAATATAACTATTCTGTGAGTTTCTGACAAAACTCACTTTAATCCGGTCTGGGTTCATCCTGAGAGGTGGGCTGGCTGAAATGGAATGTGCAAGAGGAAAATGAAAGCCTAGACAAAATTGTTTCTGATCAAGTCTCCGAATTTTCATAATTGAACTCTGCTTAAACACATGGAAAGATGTTTAGCCCCTCCTCCTAAGTCTTTGGAGTTGCAGGCGGCGGTCCGATCGTAGGCGGGTCCAAGGATAGAGGTGGGGATGAGTGTCTGTTGATGTAGAAGGTCCAAGGATGCTGCATTCTGGGAGATCTGGGGATCCTCTTGGTAGGCTTGGCGGCAACAAGGAGCTGGGAGACCCCAACATTTTCACCCTTAATATTTAAAAAAAAACTTTGCTGAACTGGCACAAAATATATTTATGCTCTATCTTCCTGCCCAGGAACCGTGGTGGCTGGCAGCCACACTTGAAGCAGATTTTCTCGATCTGATCTATAGTCTAGGGGTGGGACCAGGCAGCTAGGAGGAAGCCCGGTGCAAGGCTAGTCAGAATTTAATCTCACTACCAGGGGTCCTTTAGTAAATCCTCAATAATGCTGATTTCTTTGCGCCCAGCAGAAAAACCTGATTTGGGTGTTTCTGCCAAAGCAATACCACAATTCCCCTATTTTCCAGGCCTTGGTAAATACTAGAATGTGAACATAACTTTCACAGGTATATTACTCTAAGCTATGTCCTAGGCTTGGCTCTGCCAGAGGCATTATTAACATGTGGATAGGATTCGTGTAATATTTGATTGAAAATGCCAGGACTCTAGGAGACTGAGTCTCTTTTGAGACTCTTTTTTCTCAGGGCTCCTCTAGGTTTTTAGGCCTGATGTGAGTCACTACTAGAGCGGCAGTGGCATTTTCTCCCTATTAATATTAGTTTTAGTCGAAGTTTTAGAATGTAGCCAATTTATCAATGTTTTAAGTGTCCAAATGACTCTTGCTAATACCCGAAATTTTATGCCTTTAACTGAACCAAGTCCAAACTCTCTGTAATTGAGCTTTAGTATTATTCTAATCAAAGGTTGTATTATAAGGTAATGGTGAGACACAAACNGAATGGAAGGAAGCATGACACTTAGTAGCTAGCCTAACCATGATATTTTTAACATCTTGCCCTAATGCCAGCACCACTTATTAAGGGCATTAACCTTGGCCTCCAAATTTGTTTATAAAGAAAAATGAGACCAAACCACAATATATATGTTTTGATGCCAAAGGGTTTTTGTCACCACTCCATGGAGGAGGAGGAGGCTGAATAGCACTGGCTGCACACCATCCAGTCTGGGTGTCATTGACCTGTTTGAAAACAGAAGCCAAACAATTGAATAGTAAAAGGATAACAAACTTCCTTAGGAAAGGCCAGGTAGTACTCCAATTAATTGCAAATTAGCAACTCTCTGGTTTAGACAATAGCCCCAGGTGTGTTGGGGAGGGGTGGCCTGAGAACCACAGAATGGCTGTGAGCTCCTTACAAGAGGAGGCCAAGCCAGACTTAACTCTGCCCAGTTAATAAAGATTTTTAGCTATCTTTATTAATATTGGAATTATTACCAGACCAGTCTAAGATTGAATTTAGAGTAATTGGTCACAATGGNGGAAGGAGGGGAATTATTATAACTCCTCCTAAGACTAATCTTTATAAGTCAGATTTCACAGTTTCTAATGTTATTAATTTAAAAGTTAAAGGCTTGAAACAAGGCAGCTTAGCTTGACCAATTTTGGACCAAGTCAGGCAAGCAAGGGAGTGTTAAAAATATAACTTTAAATCAGTTTTATTGCACCTACTGATACTCAGCTAACTCACAGGTCACTTTGGCATACAAACCTTTTTGCAAGTTGTCATACTTTGCAGCATTCTGTGGAGAAAACACAAGCTTTTTCTCTACCCAATAAGGGTAGCTGTTTAGGATAAGGCATATGTCAACAAGTAGATTTTTTTTTAAATTTGTCTAGACATGAGTATGTCTAGTTTTAGGATGCTATAAGGCATTTAGTAAGTTTGACATCCAAATTTTAAAAATAAAATATGAGATCTAAATAATGTGCACAGGGATAATTCCTCCTTTAAAAAAAAAAAAAGGATAAGGTTTTAAAAGTTTTGCAGTACCTTGAAATAAAAGCATCCATTTGCAGTAATTGGTTAAGTCCTCAAGAATTAACACCATTAGGTGGAAATAGGTAGAAGCTGAGGACACTTAAGAACAATTTTTTACAATTTGACGTGCACAATCTTTGAAAAGACCAATTTATTATGTAGGGAATTTTCAGGATAGCATTTGAAATGTAAATAAAGAAAATAATAATAAATAAAAAAATAAGGCTGCTGTGAACATAGTGGAGAATATATTCTTATTACCACTTGGGACATCTTCTGGATATATGCCCAGGAGATGTATTGCTGGATCCTCTGGTAGTACTATGT